>NC_056726.1:7590280-7729013 GCF_019279795.1 Protopterus annectens
TGTGCTATTGTCGACCTTGAACCGTGAATGCCTTTTCGTTAGGTGGATGTTCTAACCACTACACTATTGGTGTTCTGCCTCATTTATATGTATACCCATGGTGCGTAGTTACCCGAACACACGCCTCATCACTTCACTTAAACAGCAGGCATCCATTTACCTGTTGGGAAAAATGCACTACTACACATGCGTCATTCCCTATTCCCTACTGCTCTGGACTCATGCCGCATGTTGACTCATTCCGAGGATATTCAGACCTCTATAGCCTATAGTTCTGGCACATACGTGTGTTCGATTGTCAGGGTGTTCATATGGTCTTCCAGGTTTAGGCTTGTTCAAGTGGGGACCAGGACTGCCCTGTACCTAATTGAAAGTCAAACTTAGCAAGGGAAGATCTTTTGTTCCACTTTTAGCATTCTACCTGTAGTTGGGGATGCAGAGGTGTTCTCACCGATGGCCATCCTGTTATATAACAGCACTAACTATTACAGGGACTTCCTATATTGTGACTATGTTCATTCTTCATATGTATGTATGTATGTATATATATATATATATATATATATATATATATGTGCATGTGCGAATATATCGGTCTGTACATACACATGCATATACACCTACATGCTCATTTACATTTCCCATACCGTTGAATCACCGCCACCTACTGTTGTGCATACACGCTAGCATACCTGCTTACATCTCGGGTTGACACCTTTTCATATGGCCAAAGCGGAGCATTTTTGGGGCACACATCAGACTTTACAGGTCAACACATACCCACAGTCAGTACAAAGGTTAGAACTTTACTTATTTCCCTAAATGAACGCTTATTCTTGTAGCGGTTTGTTTGCTTCACCTGTTTTTTGTAACTTTGAGTATTTTACATAAATAACTGTTTTATGCAACTGTTACATAATATATAGGACATATTTCCTACTATCACAGGATATTTGCCATTGCATTATATTTGGTCTGGACACAACTAACAAAAAAGGGACTGTCCCTCACAAGGTGGGGCAGGTGGTAACCCTACTTACATCTGCTTTCCAGTGCCTTAAGAACCCTTTATCTGACTGCCACTATGCGAATTTGTAAGGTATATATTCCCGATAATGCACGTGGGGAGATATGCATCACGGTCAGGTGTTTAATCTCGGGTCATAGGTTCTGCAGGACCGGCTAGAGGCTGAGCAGTCTTGTGGACAGCTACTGCTTATACAACTTGTGTCCAGATGTATACAGGACTGGACATCGTGTCGTGACACCAAGTCTAATGTTTAGAACAGATACATATCCCATGAGGGATATTCAAAAATTGTGGGGAACGATGACCATCTTTGCTTTATGGCTGTAAGGTAGGGTTATACATGCAAGGGATACATAGTTTTCAGTCCTGAGAATGCGTAGGGTGAGACTGCATACTAAATATGGGTAGGGGTCACTATGTGCAGATATGGCCGCGCCTATCTAGCAGCCCGAGTATGGCTGGTTTTGGTGGACATTCAGGAAGGGGGGGTGGTGTGCTCTGAAGGGGATGATGGGTATTCAATTATGTATCCAGGTGTGTTGGGGTTGGATGGCTCAGTTCAGGCCAGACCATTATATGGGTATGTGCCGGTAATGTTTCTGTACATGTGTATTGCACATTTTAATGTTCACATGTTTGTGGGATTGTATTGCGGATGTGTATATTTGTTCTTTGGTTATCTTCCTGATTCACACACCGCTCCCTCGTAGACCTCCAGTTCACCTATTGTGCATCCAACCCAGTCTCCCATTGGTGATATATTAGATTACCCATCACCCCCACCCCCATATTCCACAATCAACATTCATCCTTTTTCTAGTTGATGGCCCATGGCACAGTCAACAAAACACATTGCATACACCACATATCTCTGTGACCAATATGGTTGTGAGGTCTACACTAACATTTCATATCAACCACATGCTGTATGTCACGCACATAAGTACTCGCAAATACTTATCTTTCATGACATGGTAGGTAGACCTGGGTAATACCCATTCATCTATGGGCCATCCTGGCAAGGACATCTTGGACCACGAATGGGCAGATATTGGGCGAATGCTCTGAACATTGATAGGGTTGCCACCTTTTCATATGACCTGGATGGGACATTTTCATGCCACACATCTGAGTTTACAGGCCAACACATACCCACGGTCATTACAAAGGATAGTACTTTAGTTTCATGCCTACATATAAGCTTTTATTGTTGTGGTGGTGTAGTTGCTTATTCTGTTTTGTTTACTTGCTTCTGTTTCTTGTAACATATAGGTATTTTATATACGGACATACATACTGTATGGGACTATTTCATAACATATGGGGCATAATTATGTCCTACTATCGCAGGACATTTCAAATTTATTATGAATTTGGTATGGACACACCTGCCTAGAGGGGGACTGTCCCTCACAATGTGGGACAGGTGGTAACCCATACCATTGGGCTAGGCTTGGCAATTGGCGGCGCGCTAACACGATGCGTTTTACTTCCACTTGGTATAACTAGCAACACTACAATGGAATACGGGCACTGGGTTTTAAATATCTTTGTTCGAGGGATGGGGACTCAATATTCAGCTACATGCCTTTGTGTTTACTTCTTATTGTGGTGTTCGCAAGTTGTCTTGTATGCTTTGCATACATTTCAGTATCCACGGACACTGACAGGAGTGATTACTATTGGAGGCAGGCTGTACTAGTCAGCATTTTAGGTTTCGTGTATGCAGCCGACATGATCACACCTCCGTGCAGCACTTGGACACTCCCCCTGCACTCGTACATGTTTCCTATGCATATGGCCATTGGCAGCGTGCCTTCTTTAATATGCATGTGGTGCTGCTGTGCCATCTCTACACCGCACAGTCAGCGTAAGGCTAATGCCGTTTTTGCGCCGAGCTTCATGAATCTCGGGGATTGTCCATTAAATCACAATGAAATCACAAGAACATATTTCATTCTACATAAAGTTAATTTCAGTTTTAACAAAACGTAATTAATTACATTAATTAACATATGAAAACATATAAATATATACAAGTATATTAAAACATATAGCAATATTAAAACTAGTACACAGTTGGTCATTTAACGTCTATTTAAGATCTTAAGCTTCAAAATACATTTAATGTATCTGTATTCATTTAAACCGGGATAGGTGTAAGCATTAGTTAATATTTGCCACCATAATTCTCCAAGTTCTAACTCCACAGATACTGGCCCACCTCTAATATTAGCGTGTATTTGTTCAATAACAAGAAACAAAAATGAATGCTCAGGACATTCAATAATATGTTTCGCTAAAGCGTTATTTACATCTTTCCTATTAATGCTATATAAATGTTCATATATTCTCTTTCTAAAGTGCCTGTCAGTTTTACCAATATAGAACCGGGGGCAATTTTGACACTGGGCTTAATATACTACACCTGTGGCATTACAATTATATTTACCCTTAACTCTATATTATTTTATTTTTACCTATGGAAAAACTATTAGTCACTTTAATATATTTACACATTCTACAAGAACCACATTTGTACATGCCTCCATCCTTTTGTAAAGGGGCAATACAGTCTCAACCAAATTTTTAAGGTTCCATCCCCTTTTATAAACAAGTTGAGGCATATCTGATATCTTGTTTCTAATAAAGGTGTCCTCTTTCAACACCACCCAGTTCTTGTATAGAATACCCCGCACAATTTCAGCCTCAATACAAAAAGATGTAATAAAATACAATGCGGCATTAGATGTGTTACCTTCATTAGATATAGTATTTATATTAGAGGAATTCAAATTCGGACCTCCAATACCACAGTCATTATTGTTAACACCATTAATGACTTCAGTTCTACCAAGAATAGGTTTAAACCAACCATTATTACGTTTATTACTAACCTCAGATATAAGGTTGTCAATCAAGGTAGATGGGTATCCCCTTGCTATAAACATTGTTTTAAGTAGATAGCATTCATCCCAAAAATCATCCTCTAGAGTAGTCATTTGGGCTGCTCTAACCATCTGGCCTTTAATAACAGCACGTAGAAGGACTTTCTGACCACAGTGGCAATGTGGTGATCAAAAGAGAGGTTGCTGTCAACCTGTGTTCTCGGATCTCTTATAATGCCTTCTGCATTCGGTGGACTAATATCAATGTGGTAATTCATGGGAACTGGGTTTTTCCCAAAGGGGATGACGACACATTTTTTGGTGTTGTGCTTAAGGCCATGATTCTGACACCAGTCGTTGGTCTCAGTGAGGCTATTCTGTAGGATGTCAACATCACTTGGGGAGTTAATAATAGCTCCCAACTTGCAATCGTCTGCGAACTTTGTCAGCCAGAGTCCCTTCATGTTGGTCTGGACTTCAGAGAAGTAGATACCAAACAGGAGATGACCCAGGACCGAACCCTGTTTGACTCTACTTGTGACTAGTCAGCAGTCTGACTTGGAGTCAGCTACTTTCACATGTGGGTTCCATCTGTGAGCCAGTTTACAACCCACCTATTGATATAGGGGTTGATGCCTAACTTAGTGGGCTTTTCTATGATTCCTGAGTGGTATGGTATCAAAGGCCTTGGCCAGATCAAGGTAGGCTGTTTGAACCACCTTGCCTTCATCCACAGCTCGGGTGACTGACTCAAAGAAGTTCACCAAGTTGAGCAGGCATGATCTACCCTTCACAAAACCAAACTGTGTGGGATCCAGAGTTTGGAGATTCCCTATATCCTTGTTTATTAGGTCCATGATGATGCGTTCCATAGCTTTGTATATCAGACTCGTCAGGCTAATGGGGCTATAATTGCCACGTCTCTAGTCGCTCCTCCTTTGTGGAGAGGGATGACTGTAGCAGTACCATTCGGTAATGATAAAACCTGAGGTGAGGCTGTGATTGAACAGGGAACACAGGTGAGGTGCCAGTTCACTCTGTAGTTCATATAGAACACAGCCAGGGATATTGTCAGGTCCCATTGAAGCTGTATTCTTGGCCTTGGGCAGTGTTGTTTTAACCTGTGCAGCAGTAATACTGGGTGCCTGGCAATCTACTGGTATTGTGATTGGTCCTTTGGGGGGGGGGGGGTAAAAGTTGACACTGAATCTGTCAGCCAGTATATTGGCAATATCTGTTGGCTTGGTATAGGAGGTACCATTGTGCAGTAGCTCAGATCAAATCTGGGTATTGCAGTGGAGATTCTTTACATAACTATAGAAGGCCTTGTGGTTGTCTTTACTGTCTGCTGAAATTCTGTTTTCATAGCTAGCTTTAGAGGATTTGATGAGGGATCTCAACTTTTTGTTGAGGTTGATAAGGGAGTTTTTCCAGTCTTGGGACTTCACCTTATTCTGCATCAGCCACTGCATTGATCTGGATGCATCCTTTCAGTTTCATCTCAGCCCCTAGGACAGTCACCAAATGCATGCCCGCAGGACTTCACTACCTTGAGTAGCATCCAGTTATTATGAGTTCTGGACACTGCCTATCAGTCTCAGCGTAGCACCTAGGGTGTTCACCAGATATGTGTATGTGGTAGCAGCTTAGTAGAGGATGCAAGGAGGCAAGATCTTCCAGCAATTTATTGTCTTCTATCTGTTCAATTAGTTCAAGCTTCAACAGCCTCCAGGGAGACACTATTCAAAATGTTCCACTCTCTAAGGATTACGGTGAATCTTGTAAAGTTGCAACTGACCCCATCACAGCTACTCACATTCCTTGGCTACAGTCTGGACACCATTCAATGTAAGGTACACCAATCAATGGATCAGATACTATCTCTTTTACCTATGGTCTCCATGATCACAACTTCCAGCAAGGTTTCCATTCACTTATGCCTTCAAATGATGGTATTCATTCTAATAGTGTCCCATATCAGATTCCATATAACAATATTACAGTGAGAAGTCAAAGTTCAGTGGTTTCAGAATTCAGACCACCTGGCACACTAGATCAGAAATTTCAGATTCTGTAAGCGCAATCTTTTTTGGTGGATGTAGAATACTAATCTAACCACAGGGAAACCTTCTGAGTCACCCACACCCATTCTTAGTCACCACAGATACAGCTGCCTTAAGATATGGGGTGTTATGATGGGCAGATGATTTAGGATATTTGCATATCCTGTAATTTAAATGTATTTGTTAATGTTCTAGAGATGTGGGCAGTTCTCCTTACATGGTTAGCCTTCCAGGACTCCCTGCCTCAGGGCATGATTGTCACCCACTTGGACAACATGAGAGTGGCTTAGAATATCAACAAACAAGGGAGACATTTTTTTTACCCCATTATGCTGAAAAACCTTGAGGTTATAGGCATGAACCATTAAATCACTGCTTTCTGATGATGAATCTTATTCAAGAGGAGGACAATTATCTAATGAGCAAACTGAGTTCCTGTTTTTTTTTTTCACAATCCTGCTCAATAGCTCCTCTTCTTGACCTCTATTAACCCACTCTTTCCAAAGACTGAGGGACAAGAGCTAGACCCATTCATTCTCCAGACAGAATTCATTCATCCATTGGACAGGTTGAGATCCAATCTGTTCCCCTTAGCCATGAAAGTTAAGGTACAAGGGAGCTGACTTTCTTGCAACTGTCATATCAGCCCCCCCCCCAAGTTCTCAGCAAAACACTTTTCTATGGTGGCTGATGACTCATGCATATGCTTATGGTGTAAAGGGACTCTAAAGGTTGACCTTTGATCACTCCTGGACTACCTGCCTGGGTTATGAGCAATGTGTATCCCCCACCTAATGACTGCTACTTACAACACCTCAACCCACCGATGGAGGTTTGTGGTGCAGCAGCATGCCTCCTTCTTCCCTGAGGGTAGTTGAGCTGGCATTAGCTAATCAGCCCCATTCTACAACTCTTTCAGTGACTTGAGTAACTAATCAAATGTGGGCCATCTGTTTCACAAACAGGGCTTTACCCATCTATGCTGCAGGAATAGGATTAGTTGCTTTTTTGATGGTCCTTAAGTGGTCTGTCAGTCCTTCTGTGATTCAAAAAATTGCTCAGCATGTTGGATAACCTTTGCTAGGACCGGTTTATGTCTCTGATGTATGCCAAGTGCAATAGTTACAATTATTTTTTACCTCATCCCTGTTCTAAGAAAACACTTAAGGGCTTTACTGGTCCTTAAATGGTCCACTGAAATCTTTAATGCTTTTCTCCTGTTTCTTTTGATACTGAATTTTATTTATTTATTTATTTCATTTTGTTAACCGGGAAAGTCCATTGGGCCAAGGTAGCCAGTTTTCAATGGAGGCCCGAGGAGAAAAGCTCCAGACAGAAAGACGATATTAAAATATATTTAAAAGTGATACCTAGTACAGCATATAAGAGCAACAAATTAACTACTGTATACAGAAAGACAATATTATAAAAACATTCAAATATAAGAACTAAATCAACTACTTATAAGATATTTACAAGAACAACAAATTAATGCTCATTTAGTACATCATAATTGTAGACAAAAGAATTTAAGCAATGGCAGAGTTTTGAGTAGGATGAGATAGATATAGGTGTCAAGATTCAGATAGGATGAGTACAGGAGCATTCCCAAGAGAGATGAGAGTGGAGTAAGGTTTTAAAGGAAGGGAGATTCTGGGTAGTTCTAGTGTGAGGGGGAAGAGAGTCCCATAATCTAGCAAGGGAGAATGATAGTAAGAATGATAGTACGTTAATCCAGAAACCAAACTATACAGTACAAATGTCATTCTTATATACTGTTATTGACCTCTGCAGATTTGCTTCCCACATGTTCTACCACATGTACTGGAAAAGCTCACGAGGTTATGTGCCACTAAATCTCTTCTGATTTAACCATCAGGCAAGCCTCATCTGGACATTTATGTCCTGAGTCTCAGCAAAGGATTCTTTCACTGATATTTGCTTCATAATTATCATTTGCCCAGTTGATGTGAAGGAAATTAAAATCACCTACAATTATAAGGTTACCCAAATTCATGTATTTGATATATTAATCTATGCATTCTGCCTGGTTTGGCAAGAAGAGTTTGTTTATTAGAAATTACTATTTTATATATTTTAATCATTTTCCTCAATATTAAATGTTTTTATTAACTTACATTGTGGCTGGTCTGTCAATCATTTTCTTTAGGGATTTGAGAGTGCTTATAGTTGTTTGATAATTCCCAGGCCACTCCAAAAGCCTGGCTGCTCAGATAATTTGCTACTCTGTTTTAATATTTAATTTTCATAACTGGACACCCCTTTAGAAGGGCATTAAGACACTCTGATTGCTGGCAGCATTACCGTAATATTTTGGGGAAGGGACACAGCTGGAAATCTGTGTCAGATTTTCCCTGAAGTGTGAGTGTATCAGAGGTCTTAAACCGGGACTCATTGCTTTGAAGTGTGTAATAAGGAGTTACATTAGGGGTGGACAGTATTATACAGTCTAGTCCTAGGCTATAGAGCCTGTTCCTGTTTACTGTTAGGAGAAAATTGTGAAATATTTCTCCTGTTTAAGTGATAGTCTCAGACTGGAGTCAGTAGTGAGGATTGAAGCTCCTTAGTTACTGACCCAGGATAATAAGGGACATCGCATTATTTGATGGCAGTTCAGTGGGATATTATCTGGACATCACACTCTCTGTAAAGAAGGATCTTCTCTTTCCAGGGATGGATGACTTTTCAGTGCCTCCTACTGAGATCACCATTCCCTGAAAGACAAACATTGAGATGCAAGACATCATATTCATACCCATGGAAAATATTTTTCATGGGATTAAGGGAGAAGAAACTTAACTTTGATGAAGCATGTAATGACATCAAGTGCATTGCTGCACAGAACATCAGCCCCACCCATACCTCTCAATTCTCTAGAATTTTCCAGAATGTCCAGATTTTGTCTCATATTTTTACTCTGTTCCTCATAGCATTTATTTATTTATTTATTTACATTTGTTAACCGGGCTAGTCCAACTGGATGCAAGTCCGTTTTCAGTGGAGGCCCGAGGAGAAAAGCTCCGCTATGTACTACATGGTAACAACAACAAAAACAAAATTAACAATGGTTAAAAAATCAAAAAGAAGAATATAAGTAATAAACCAGAAGGACAGTAATACCAATTTTAGAATGTTACAAAAAAGGAGGGATAGAGAGAACAAAGAAAAAGTGTAAGTATGGTAAGGAAGAAAAGGGAGAGAAGAATTTTTTTTTTTTTTTTTTTTTTTTTAGTTAAGATAATAAACTTTCATGTCAAAGGGAAAACAGATATTCTAGATAGAAGAAATCTATGTAGGAAGAAGTATGAGAGATGAAGGGGAGAGAAGGAGATGTAAGATGAGCTAGCTCAACTAGGATTGATACAAGAGCAAAGCCAGTGTTTAGTTAGAAATAGTTTTAGTTTAGTCTTAAATAGTGAAGTGGAAGTCTGGGATAAAATGTCTAGAGGAAGTTGGTTCCAGATTTTACCAACTGAGTTGGAGAATATGGAGTCACCTGCTGTATTCTTTGCAAGAGATGTTTGAATCAGTATTTTATTGGAAGAGCGTAAGGTTTTAAGTTGTTGTAGGGTTTTATAAGGGTGGAGAGCATAGGTATGTTTTCAGGATGGTAAAGAGTTTTGTGGGCAATTGTAAGCTGATAGTACTGTATTAGGTGAGGTAATTCAAGCCATCCTAGGTTGGAGAGGTTCAGGCAGTGGTGTGTTTTAAATGGAGAGGGGCTGGCAAATCACGCAATGTTGTGGTAGGCTGTAGTGAGCTTATTAATGTTATGTTTAGATAGATTAGTATAGATGGGGGAGCCATATAGTAGAGTGGACATAAGATGTGTTTTGCTATGGTAGTTCTTGCTTCAGGGGTTAGGAAAGTTTTGATTCTGTAAAGAGAACCTAGTTTTCTATTGGTTGATTTTATGGTGGAGTTGATGTGAAAATCAAATTTTAGTAGGTTGTCAATTGTAATACCCAATAGTTTGGTAGTTTGGTCAGGAGAGATAAGGGTGCCATTGTTAGATGTGATTGTGAGATTAATAGAGGGGACAGGTGTGTAGGTAAGAAGAGGAGAAGTTTAGTTTTCTTAGGGTTTAAGAAGACAATGGTTAGAGAACCATTGCTCAATAGTAGTAAATGTCTTTTGGGTAAGGTAATGCAGGTCATCTTGGTTTGTGGCAGAGCAAATGATGGTGGTGTCGTCTGCATATTGAATACAAGTAGTTTTAGGTGTGGCAAGATGCAAGTCATTAATGAAGATGGAAAATAAGAGAGGACCTAAGATGGAGCCTTGAGGGACCCCTAAGGTGGTGGGCACAAGTTCAGAGAGATTATTGTTCCATAAAACAGCTTGTTTCCAGTTTTGAAGATATGAGGTGAACCAAGTTAAGGCAAGATTATTGAGAGAGAGTGATTTTAGGCGATGTAAGAGGAGTTGGTGGTTCACCATATCAAAGGCTTTAGACAGGTCTACAAAGAATGCTGATGAAAGAAGATTGCTATTACGGTTAATATTAATGGAGTCAATAAAGGATAGTAAGGCTGTGGTGGTGCTATGGTGAGGACGAAAGCCATGTTGGCAGTTAGCAAGGAGATTATTAGAAAGAAGGTGATTTAGTAACTGTTTGTGGATGCATTTCTCCATAATTTTTGCAATGGGTGATAGTAGTGCTATAGGGTAGTTAGAGTATTCAAATGAGTCGCCTCCTTTGAAGAGGGGATGATGTGTGAGATTTTCCAGAGGGAAGGTACAGTACTTTCTGTTATGGTTCTGTTTATGAGTATAGAGATTGGGTAGGCAACTGCTTTGGCTCCTAGCTGGAGATATTCAGCTGGGAGTTTGTCAGCTGATGGGGTAGAAGCTTTAAGTTTTTTAAGTAAATTCAGAATATAGGAGGTGGATATGGGTTTAAGTTGCATAAGTGGAGGAGAGAAGCTTGGGTTACCTAATAATGAGGGGTCAGGTGTTTGTTGGTTGGCCAGGTTGAGTATTGTAGTTGTAAAGAAGTTATTGAAAGCATTAGCTGTTTGTAAGGGAGAGTCAGGGCAGGAACCAAGTGGATTGGGAGTTTCAACTTTTCCAGGGGAAAGAAGTGTGTTAATAGATCTCCAAAATTTGTGTGGATGGTGGTGGGGGGAATGCTGTAGCTGAGTGAAAAAGTTCTTTTTATCTTTTATAATAGCTTGCTTTGTCATATTCCTTTTTTGTTTGAAGCTAAGATGGTCACTGGGGTCTTTCGAGGTTCGCCACAGAGACCATGCCTTATTCTTATTACGAATAAGCTGTTTTGTGTTGGTTGTAAGCCATTGGGCTGTCTTATGTTTCATGCGAATAGATCGCATGGGTGCATGTTGATCTAAAATAGTAAGAAAGGTTTTATTAAAGTGGTCTACAGCGTCATCAATTGGGAGAGTTTTGAGAGGAGACCAGTTAACCAGGTTGAGGTCATTTTGAAACTGATAAGGGTCAAAGTGTTTTTTGCTACGTGATAAACGAATTAGGGGAGGTTGTTTTAGGTGAGTTTTGTGCCTAATGATGTAGGTGAGAGAGTGGTCACTAAGGTCATCTGGGAGGGTACCTGTAGTATACCTTTGTTGGGGACTATTTGTCAAGATCCAGTCAAGTATGGTATCTTTGTTATTGCTCTTATTTGTTCTTGTTGTGGAGTTGATGGTTTGTTGGAATCCATGCAGGTTGATAAGGGTGGATGGATTGGTTTGGTTACAGACATTCCAGTCAATATTGAAGTCACCTAGTAATATGGTTTCTTGAGGAAGATTAGTAGCAAACCAGTTAAGTAGGTTTTCTAATATGGGGGGGTTGTTGCCTGGGGGAAGATAGGTACAGATAATAGTAATAGTTTTGTGTGAGTTAAAGGAGAGTTTTGAAATAATAAGTTCAGCGTTTGTGTTAAATGGAGGGTTTAGGGCTGATTTTTTAACATCCAGTCCAGATTTAAAGAGAATAGCTACACCACCTCCTTTTAGTAAGACGGTCTTGTCTTAGGATGTTGTAGCCAGGGGGGATGATTTCACAATTATTTATTGAGGGTTTGAGCCAGGTTTCTGTAAGACAGAGAATGTCAAATTGTTGGACTTCTAGAAGGGCATGAAGAGCTGGGAGTTTGTTGCAAATGCTACGGATGTTAAGATGAGCTATTGTAAGAGATTTAGGAGGTTTAGAATCAAGTGAAGGAGTATTTATTGTTTGTTGGGAGTTAGGGGATGTTGTTGAGGTGTATGGGCCTGGGTTGGGGTGGATGTCCCCATCAAGTAATTGTAGACTATGAATAAGGTGAGTTAATTGAGAAGGTTTGAGAAAGAAGAAGTATTTTGTGTGCTTTTGAATAAGGTATTTGATATGTGAGAGACGATGATATTTAGATTCAATATATGTGTTATAATATGTTAGATTAAGATGTGTTGAGAGTTTAGATGGGGGGGTGGTCAATGTATGTCTATGTGGAATGTAAATATTAGCATTTATTGGTTGCTCATAATAGGTTATTAGGTAGGTGAAGGAAAGAAAAGTTAGGAGAGATAGTAGAAGAAGAGGAAGGTGAGTGTTGTACATATTGAGAAGGGTAAGAGACTATTTAAAATAGGGAGGATTACAGGTAGAGAGAGTGTGTGTAGGAGAGGATGACTATAGGGGTGGAAGGGGAGGAGTATGTTGTGATTGGCTGCAGAATGTGGTGGGTGTGGTTATGTGGGAATAAATGTAGACGTGCTAGGGCGGGTGGGATTTGGGGCAGGAGGAGCGGAGTGAGCCACAGAGGGCTTACGGAGCAGGTAGACACAAAGAGTGGAGGAGTTCAGCAGGAAACAATCAGAGATATGGAAAAGCAAACAGGTAAGCCAGAAGTATAGAGTAAATGTACTATTGAGCAATCTAATGTGTAGAGATAGAAGTGTAGAGGAGCCAGAGTAGGAGGAATGAAGGCAGAGTGCGAGAGGTTAGGTTTTGAAGCAGTCTATGAAGACGCTACAGGTAGAGGACAGGTGAGAAAGGTTAGTGAAGGCAGGAGATAAGCATAAGGGTGAGAGAAAGGGAAACCACCGGAGAACAGTAGTAGAGGCGCCCCCTGGTGGCAAGATGTATGGTTGCAGGGACCCACAGTATAGTGGAGGGCTACGTAGAGAAGGTGAAAGGGACGGAGTGTAGCGTGCTAACCCTCAAGGATAGCTGAGGTCGAAAAAGATAGAGTTGAACTAGAGGTATAGGATGTGGATAGGGCAAATGTGTAGGCTGCTGGAAGTTGAGAAGGGGTGCTTAACCCAAGTTACACAAATACTTCAAGTCTGGTCAAGCAAGGAAATGTAGCATACTTAAATATACAGAGTGAGACGGTGCCTCTTGGAAGTACAAGATATGGGCTCTGGCTTGATGTGCTTCAGTTCCCAGAAGGTTGGTAGGCAGGAAGGAAGGTTTGCTTAGGTACTTGGTGACCACTCTGTTAGAGGTAATAAGGGGGAGAGATAGTAAGTGAACAGAGTATAGGAGCTAGAAACAAAAATAGTAACAGTGGATGATCTTAACTTAAACAACAGTAACACTGAAATACTGAGTGCAAAACATTAACATTGGAGCAAGTAAAACAACAACTGTAATGTAGCATATACGGTAATCATTTTACATGAAAATACACATGCTGTTGGATAGGATTAACATTTAGGGGGGGCAGCATATTCACTCATTCATTTTCATTTGTCCAGATCTAAAACAACAAACTGTCTAAAGAACTAAAGAAGCATTTGCAGTTTTCTAGCAAATCATTGAAGATTGAAATCACTAATTAAGATAGACATGTGAGTTTCATGCTTCATATCCTTCATACAGTGCATGCTAATGCAAAAACCTGTTATTTTAGCAGTTTTCTAAGTTCATAACAGAAATGGTTAAAAATTGTGCCTTATTTTGGGCCTTTATCCCTCCATTATTTTTTTTTTTTTGCTTTGTTCAGAATTCTGGAGCTAAGAGGTTGAGAGGCACCCCTCTACCGCCTAAGATTTAGCAGCTTGCCTGTACCTACAGACCCCCTATCCTTTACTGGAGAATGCCATACTTATGACCTAAAATCTATACCTGCCCCCTTTGGGGAAGGCAATATAACACTGACTGCTCAGGTCCTCCTACCTCACTTAGCTTCCTTCTTCTTCTTCCAAGTTGCTAACTGAACTCTGGGTATCTTGGTCACAATCAGGTCTCCATCCATCTATGTTATGCATTCAGATTCCAGTTATTATTTGTGGTTGTACTAAAATGGCATTTCTTTATTTGACAAGTTTACTTGTGGTATATAGTTTCTGTTATATCAACATTTTTATAACATACTTCATATGAATTTTGTAGCTTTTGTATAACTTTAGGTATCTGTGGCCCTGGTCATGACTGAAAAGGGTCTAAGAACCGTTTCACTTACTTGATAAATAAATAATCAATACATGAAGAAAGTTTAAAACATAATCCTAGAATGCAGTATTTTATTTACTGTGTTAATTGTCTAGCCTGACTAATGTTTTTTCATGGGCAAGCAATTATAACTGAGGTGTCCCATCCCCCAATATTTAGTGAGTGGATATTGCTTGAAGAAGATAATTTAGGAACATTTCACTCAGTGAATTCTGTCACTTTTATGTAATAAGAAAACAGGATTTTCCAAACTATGTAAACGTTTTCAGTGGAACTAGATATATACTTGATACTCAACTATCTAAATAAATATATAGACACTTCGAGCCCATAGAGGCAGAAGTACAGTTCTGAGTTGCAGCATATTCACTCATTCATTTTCATTTGTCCAGATCTAAAACAACAAACTGTCTAAAGAACTGACATAGTTTTTGCAAGCACATATTATGGTAAGGGTATACTGTCATAAGTAAAGAAAATACACATAATGAATAAAGAATTACATATAATATTACCTCAAAAACTACAGTTATAAAACAATGTACTTTGTCAACAGCATCATGAGAAAGGTTTAATCAGGAAGGAATGTTGCTATTGCAAGACAGTGAATAGAACAAAAGCAAGCCACTGGTATGTTTTGGAGAAACTGTATTTATCAAACAAAAACTCTGGGAAAGCCATGCTGCTCTTTGTGGGACAAAGATAAAAAGAGTTTTCTTTTCTTCATTTTTTTTGAATTTTCCCATAGAGGGTATTGGTCTATCATGTAAGCAGGGCTAGCCTTGTGAAGTTTTCTAGCTGAGCCAAATAAGCAGTGACAAGAGGGTGCCAGTAAGCCTGGTGTTCAGTAGCTTTGTGAAAATTGTTATTGACTATGTACTGGCTACTTCCTGAGCAGGTGCAGAATGCTGGTTTCCAGGGAGATGATCTCAATCCTATTGCTGTACTTGTGAACAAGGCCCTTTAGAGTTTTGTTAATGAGTTTGTACAGTAAATTGTGGTCATATATCATGTAGCAGGTGCAATTATATGTGACACAAAAGGACTTGGTGAGTGAGATGAAGTAGTAGCAATAAATAAGGTTCGGCCTGAAAACTTATTTATAGCAAATGGATTCAGTGAATTTGTTTCAGAACTTATTATTGTACTGCTGTCAGTCACTATCACTCCAGCTCCTAATCCTGAAAATGAAACATTTTATTTCAAATTACTCATTTGCATTTAACTGTGGCAAACATTCACGATGTTTTAAACATATATTGATTTAATTGATTTAAATAATCTCTCTGGGGTAACTGTTTTAGTGTAAAACAAAAAATATAGTGGTATTTTAAAAGAAAACATTCATGTCACCAATAAGAATAAACAAATACTATTTTAAATCACATTTACTTTTATGTATTTTCTAAAATACAGAATATATGGGGCAAAATAAAATTCTTTTGTTGTATAGTTTTCTTGCCAATGCCAATCACTGTTTCTCCATTGTGTTTGAAATGGAAGGCTATTTTTTCTCTTGCTTCATGACCTACTTGCATAATAGTCTTGGAAAACTAAATCAAAGTAAATTCAATTTAACTTTTTAAGTCAGGGGTCTTCATGAGACCAAACCACTCGTTAATTTTTGAAATCTGATCCTATTGACACAGCATGTTGTTGAAGTAACATTTTAGATGAACTCAATGTGATAGTGTCAGGCAGATTTATCAAACAATGTTACTAAACTGGGGAAACTAGTTTCTGCAAATTAAAGACAAATGAGATGTACACAGAAAGACATCAAACGTTCTATAACAGACCCACAAATAATCTAACTGAAAAGTCTGCCAAAGCAAAGAAATATGTATAAAGATACTTGCAACCCTGCCTTTATGAAGGTATCATGAGAGATGCTCAAATTTCTCTTAGAAAAAATGTTTCAGGATATTCGCTCATGAAAACAGTGCCGCAGAGATTTTTAATACTGCACTCAGGCCAACAAGCCAGACTCTACTAGATATAGACACATTTATAACATATTAACATGCATCACTATAGAGTAAATGGAAGTCTAGCTATATTTTGAAACATTTAGCTAAGCAGAAAGCCTCTGGAGGGTTCCGTTATGAAAGGCTGAGGTACAGTGGATATAAAAAGTGTACACACCCCTGTTAAAATGCCAGGTTTTTGTGATATACAAAAATGAGACCACAATAAATAATTTCAGAACTTTTCCCACCTTCAATGTGACCTATAACCTGTGCAATTAAATTGAAAAACAAACTAATTTGTTAGGGGAAAAATATAAAAAAAATAAAAAAAAATACAATAAACTGGTTGCATAAGTGTGCACACCATTAAACTAATACTTTGTTGAAGCACTTTTGATTTAATTACAACATTCAGTCTTCTTAGATACACACCTGCCATCAATTAAAGAGAGTCTGATTAACCCCAAATAAAGTTCAGCTGTCCTAGTAGGATTTTCCTGACATTTACTCAGTTGCCTGCTACAGCAAAAGCCATGGTTTGCAGAGAGGTTACAAAGCATCAAAAGGATCTCATTGTTGAAAGGTATCAGTCAGGAAAAGGGTACAAAAGAATTTCCACAGCATTGGATATACCAATGAACACAGTGAAGATGGTCATCAAAAAGTGGAGAAAATATGGGACAATAGTGATGTTGCAAAGAACTGGAAGTCCCTCCAAAATTGATGAAAAAACAAGATGAAAACTGGTCAGGGAGGCTGCCAAGAGACCTACAGCAACACTAAAGGAGCTGCAGGAATTTCTGGCAAGTACTGGTTGTGTACTACATGTGACAACAATCTCCCGTATTCTTCATATGTCTGAACTATTGGGTAGGGTTGCAAGATGGAAACCTTTTCTTACACAGAAAAACATCCAGGCCTGGCTAAAATTTGCAAAACAATACATCAAGTCTCCCAAAAGCATGTGGGAAAATGTGTTATGGTCTGATGAGACCAAGGTTGAACTTTTTGCCATAATTCCAAAAAGTACGTTTGGTGCAAAAGGAACACTTCACATCACCAAAAGAACACCATCCCACGGTGAAGCATGGTGGTGGCAGTATCATGCTTTGGGGTTGTTTCTCTTCAGCTGGAACTGGGGCTTTAGTCAAGGTGAATGGAATTATGAAGAGTTTCAAATATCAGTCACTTTTGGCCCAAATGCTTCAGGCGTCTGCTAGAAAGCTGACAATGAAGAGGAATTTCACCTTTCAACAGAAAAATGACTCCAAGCATACATCCAAATCAACAAAAGAATGGCTTCACCAGAAGAAAATTAAAGTTTTGGAATGGCCTAGCCACAACCCAGGCCTAAATCCAATAGAAAATCTGTGGAGTGATATGAAGAGGGCTGTGCACAAGAGATGCCCTTGCAATCTGACAGATTTGGAGCACTTTTGCAAGGAAGAGTGTGCAAATATTGCCAAGTGAAGATGTGCCATGCTGATAGACTCCTACCCAAGAAGACTGAATGCTGTAATTAAATCAAAAGGTGCTTCAACAAAGTATTAGTTGAAGGGTGTGCATAGTTATCTAACCAGCTTATTGTACATTTTTTAATTTTTATATTTTTCCCCTAACGGATTTGTTTGTTTTTCAATCGAATTGTACAAGTTATAGGTCACATTAAAGGTGGGAAAAGTTTTGAAATTATTTAGTGTGGTCTCGTTTTTTTATATCACAAAAACCTGGCATTTTAACAGGGTGGTGTGTACACTTTTAATATCCACTCTATAAGATACCAAACACAAATGACCCAAAAACTGACAAAATGAAAAATTAACCTGTAAACATATTCTTCAGGGGGACCACCTGTCCTGTGGTTCTAATAGCTCCCCTTCAAAACATCTAATTTTCATAACATCGAAACTCAAAACACTGAGACCATAACATCAAAAACCCAAAACACTGAAAACTTATAACATCGAATTTCATAACACTAAGAATGTATAACATTGTGTAGTGTATCATCAGACATGTAAATGCTATAGTTTAATCTGTTAATCTTGTGGTACACTATATGATGTTGTAGTTTTTATTTGCATAGTTATTATTTATATAGTGTAGGAATTTATACTATTTATATAGTGTTTATTTTGCCAATCTGTATGTGATTTTAGGCCATTTAGACATTACGTGTACATTCTGTATGGTAATTGTGATACAGTGGGGTTAGGTAATTAGCTTTTTTCCACTGTAGTGCAATCTCAGAGTTGGTATATTTAATTTATGGGAGGTGTGGGGGGGTAGATCCTCCCACATGGGGGTGCAGGGGGGCTAGCCCCCCGACAGAAACATATTAAAATGTGTGTTTGTTAGTTTTGTGTTGTTATAGGTGGAGGGGATGTTATTTACATGTACTCTGTAGTTTTCGATGTTGTGATGCAAAGTTTCAGTGTTCTGAGTTTTCGATGTTGTGAGTTTTTAGTGTTTTGGGTTTTCAATGTTATGGTCTCAGTGGTTTGAGTTTCGATGTTATGAGAATTAGATGTTTTGAAGTAAAACCGGTTTGAACATATGTACATTAACTCCGCAGTCATTCCCAATGAAGGAACCTCTGAATGCCATTCCAGCAATGATTTCCTGCAGAAAACATTTATCAGTACTTTGTATACTGGAGACATGAGACTCAGGGAATCTGATCCCAGAGAAGCATAGCTATACCCCTTTGATGTGTTTTATTCCAAGATATGGAGCCAAAAAATGAATAGCTGTTTAAGAAATTGCATTCTTTGCATGCATTAACTAGTTTTGATTTATCTGAGAAATAGTCTCATTACAGAAAAAAAAAATTAGATTTGCATCATATCTTTTGCATGATTTGTTAATATGGACAATTGCACAACTCGCATAAGCTTTTTTTTCACTCACAGTCACTTATTGTCAAAAATGTGCTTGTTTTCTAAAGTATTTGCATTGCCTACCAACTCTGCAGCATAGAGTTTTGGGCCCCGATTACACTACAGAAGATCCAGGTACAGTTACCAGCTTGGGTATTATATAATCCAGCTATGGAGAGCTGGAAGTGAGTAGATAATATAGATCACCTACCTGGGGAAGGAGGGAAGGTGTTTTGCAGAGCCCTACTGCATGAACTTCACATAAGAGAAGGCTTGGATTGCACATCTCACGCAAGAGGCCTGAATAAGGATGGTGACACAAGGAATGCACACAGTCGACCTAGGTCATGTTGCTTCAACATGGCAGTTTTCATTAAACATCATGTATCTTGCCACCTTAGCTAATGTCATATCAGAAGAATCATTTAAGGTAAGAACTGTCAGCAACTCGTTGGTAGTCTAATTTTTATAAGTATTAAATTATACATTGCACAGTCAACCTTGAATGTTTGTTGTCAGAGAAGTATCTAATTTTTCTGCTTCTGGTTAGTTTTTTCCTGTCTCCACAATGTCATGTAAAGTGGAAGCTTGGAACTTTAGAATGTTACTTGGAATGTTTTCATATATTGCTTAATTCCCTAGTCAAGTCTCTTCATATTTGGTGGTGACATCAGTTATGATTGCTCCCAGTTCTAAATGCCCACTGCAGTAAAACAGGTAAGACATTACTTATTTATACCCTCACCATAATACATACATACATACCTGCATAAATCACTAAGACATAAGTACCTGCCACATAGATATGTACACCTTTCAGAAAATAAAGGAAACAATTAAGTATGTTGTCTCAAGTAGCTATTGCATTTACCTGCAACTACAAGTGAGTATTGTACACAGCAAGCCCAGTAACAATAATAAAAATAATTAACCATACTGAAGTCTGGCTTGCTATAAATGCACCTGAATGAAATACTTCCCATTTATGAAACATGGCTTAAAGCAAGGATGATAATATAGTGTATTTATGCATCTGTAACCCTTTGGTGTATGTAGGTTCTTGGTAATAATTTTACTAATATACATGAAAATATGCCTGCAGAGTATATTACTCCTGTTACATATGTGACAATATGCCCACAGAGTATATTACTCTTGTTATATACGTGATATGCCTGCAGAATATATTACTCATGTTACATACATGGCAATATGCCTGCAGAGTATATTACTCCTGTTACATATGTGACAATATGCCTGCAGAGTACATTACTCCTGTTACATACATGACAATATGTCCACAGAGTGTATTACTCATATACATGACAATGTCATATTATACATACAAAAAGCAAGCTATGCTGTATTATAATTTGCATTGCAATGGTGGCCTGCAGTAATTTTCTGGAGCTGCAATGTCCTGTTATTACGTCATGATTGACTGAGCTGATAATCCCTCACTATTTACATTACTCTATAAGCTACTATATTTCCATGATAACTGCAGCAACAGAAACATTTTATTTAGAGGAAGGTCAAGCTGTTAGTTATGTGTTGGAGGTGGATTCCCTCAGGCTTAACAAATGTGCAATTAACTACTAAAACCACAATGTAAGCAACTGACTGCTCTTGTAAAGTTCGATCTTTTTTCTAGCTACCCAGACTGTGTTGCTGCTGCTTGGAAACTATTTATTGGAGCTTTTACATTAGTTTGTAGGTATATCTATGTAGAGAGAAGGAAAACCCAAATGAATGTAAAGCACAGAAAAAAAAAACAAGCTATAACCTGTTTTGGCAAAACAGTTTGCAACTGCATCTAAAGAATAACAGGAAATGAAATAAAGCATGCAAGCTGCATATATAGTGAGGTGATCGCATATCTTTAATTTGTAAACTCGGAAACTGATGCACCTGAAAGTATTTAACTACAAAGGTAAGGAGAAATGTTGGTTCTTTATTTATTTCCTTACTTAGAGCCACACCTTTGTAGCCTGATAGAACTGTTGCTGCATTGATCACACTGTAAGAGTGTGTCAGGAATTATATCAGGACCGTCACTAAACTGGTTCTCCTGTGTCAGCTGACTTTCTCATTACAGACTAGTGATACCACCTGGTGATTTCTGCTTACATCCTACTGATGCCTCTTGGCATCTAATATAGCCTGTTCACATTTGCACTAATAATTCCAAATCCATGCCACCTTCAAGCAATTGAAAGATTTAATCTTAAAGATTACATAATATGTAACACAACTGCACTATTTGACCTCTGTCTAATGCTGCTAAAGAGATATTAATAGTTAATTTACTATATATTTATATTGTCATAAGTTTCATATTTTTTAACTATCACAACAACCAACTAACACAGACAGATATATATATATAGCCTTATATCAGTGGTGTACCTAGCATATTTGACGCCTAGACAGTTTCAAACGTGTTTCATACAGTATTCCAATTTATTTCACACAAATGCACACTAGCCATTAATGCCCAGTACTAGTTATTTCATCAACAACCTAGCTAGCCACCCCCTTCCAAGAAAAAAAAAGTATAAACATTCCATTTTATGTCACACAAATGTACACTGGCCAGCTCTAATACTAGACTTTATGCTGAGCAAATTAAGAGGATACGTTCCCACAGCACAGCTGACAACCCCCACCAAAAAGTACAATTTATTTCACACAAATGCACAGTAGTCACCCTTTAAAATAATATGAAAAGGACAAAGTTATTGCCAACCCCCAAAAGCATAAATATTCAGGTTTATTCCTACAAATGCACCTTACGAGTGGAATTTAAACCAACTAATTGAAAAGGACAAGTTACACTCATCCGCAGCACAGCTATCCCCCCCCAAATTGACTGCTTTAATGGCAGAATTTAAGCTCAGCAAGCGAAAGTGCAAGTTATTTTAATCCACAGCCCACCTAGTTACCTCCATGCCCCATCAAAAAGAGGGCAGAAGAGTACAATGAAAAAAAAACATAAATATCCAATTTCAAAATATTTAAACAAATGAACATTCACACGTACACACACACACACACACACACACACACACACACACACACACACACACACACACACACACACTAGCTGGGCCAACGGCACCCCTCCCCCTCTCCAAAAATAAGAGAGAAAATCTGGTTATGTTCACATTAAAAAAAAAAAAACATTTACCTTCAGTTTGATAGTCCACAACACTCTGGCTGATTAATTTGTTGTTTTTAATCCACTTCACTGGGTTCAGTTAAACAAAAAAAAAAAAAACTTTACCGCTGGAAAACTCTCTACTGCATTGTACTACTGTACACCTAGAATACTGGGATGTTAATTTTAAAAATAACTGTGGCTCTCTCCAGTCTTGTCTGTAGTTCCTTCTGAGTTTCCTCCAATCCTGTACTATGTTTTCATACATGGAAGCATGGACACATGAATACATGCAAAAGGAAGATACAAAGAGTTTACTGATCATGGTCAAATAGGGCCCTAGGCAGGTTAATAGGCTGGACCCCACCACACACAGCATCCCCCCCACAGCCATTCCCATGTCCCATTACTTGGCTATTCCCCCCCATTTACCATAAACACGGTTCAAACCTCTCACTGTACACACTATTTTCTTCTTTACATTTACAATGATTATAGATATTTGAATTTAATTAAAAACCTTTATTTCAAATTTTGTAGCAGAAACACTGATAGACATTTGCTAAACAAAACAATACAGTCTCACAATGAAAAAAGACAACATTAACAGTAAACTTCTCTGCCCTTGAAAGTCACATTCATTGAAACAACATTAAAACCCACATTAAAAGACAATGCATCTGGCCAGTGGTGATAAAGAGTACCTTTGGGATGTTTTCAGACCATAGGGCCTTTGTACACATTTTTAGGACCATGCATACATGCATATGTTCTTTGATTCACTTTCTTGATTGTATTAGATTATATTCCTTGCATAATACAGCACCACTTGTTAGAGTTTGTTTTAAAGTTGTAGTCCTAAACACTTTTCCAGTCAGCAATAAAACAAACCAACGTATGACCCAATAATGAGAAAACTGCTAATTTCAGAACATTTCAACCATAAATGGCCTCTCAAATTTCTGTCATTTCAATCCACTAATATCAGTCAAATATATGCACAATTTCTGCAGAAGTAAAAGTCATCTGAATAATTTCACATTAAAGAGATCTATAACTAGCAAACAATTTTATCTTTCAGTGTTTCATATACAAATTCAGTGCCTGTTGCCCTTGAAGAATAAATTGCCAATGTTACATTAAAAAAGGTAAGATGGTAATATTGCAATAGATAGTTACTAAGCATCTCATCCAAAGGAGGACAAAATCAGGACTGTATCACCCCTCCCCTTTGAAGTACAACACATTATCAGTACTCCATCTATATACTGTGAGAGTAGAACCCCCAGCCTTCTACTTCAAAGGCAAGTATAATACCTGTTATGCTATGACCATTTGCTAAGAAAAGCAGTTGTATGTTGAAAACTGACTTAGCATGAGCAGCAGTAAACTCTTTCCTTAAAGCTCAATGTTCCTTCAAAATGCACTGATACAATTCCTCAAAAATGCATTGAAGCTCACAATTCCTTGAAAATACACTGAAATTCAGTTCCTTGAAAATGCACTAAACTCATTTTTTAACAGTTTGGTAGTTGGTGCAGAGGATTCGGGCTCTTATTTCCTGTAACTGAGGTACAGGGTTTCAGCCTGTAGAAATTAACTAGCTTGCCATCTCTAACTAGGGTATTTCTCACACACATTTACTTACTGATGGATAGTGGAACATTTGGGATTAATTTCATGGTGGCAGCAAGTGTGTTTCCATAGATTCCAGGCAGCAGCAAGAATGTCTCATATTGAAATTTCTCATGTGGAACACATTAAAGAAGGAGTAAGCAACAAGTGCTTTTGTTGATGCATGCAGGGACCCACAGATGCAGAGGGTGTTCTTAAAGAAGAATACCCTTAAAGAATACATGTAATTGTTTTTAAATTAAAAAGGTAAATGTTGTGGCTGCCCCCCAAGTCAGCGGGGCCTCTCCCAACCAGTAGGCCATAGGCGACTACCTAGATCGCCCAGTGCTGGATCCGGATCTGGTTTAGTTTAAAACATGAAAAGCTTTAAAAGGCAAAACATGGATTTTTTTAATGAAAATCCAATCTAGAAGACTACACCTCCTTATTGTTTGCACCCCAGGTGGACCACACCCATTGCTCCTGCATTAGTACTCCTCTGCCTTATATGAAAGGTCACAGAAGGATAAACAAAGTGTTGCTGACAGTATATGTATAGCTTAAGTGGTTACTGAGACATTGTAAATTTACAAAATGTTATAAAATTAATATTTCCTGTGTTTATTATGACTTACAGAATCCAGTTTAGGGCCTAGTATCTGATTAAACACTACCACTGTAAAGATGTGTTTATGATAACAGTTAGCCATTTACATTTCTTTCTTTCTTTATTGCTGTTTGATTACAGGGAAAGCCCGACTGGGTAGGAGCCCATTTTCAGTGGAAGCCCAGGAAGAAAAACTCCAAATTATTATAAAACATTTTACGAACAATAATTTCTTAATCTTTAAAAATAATACAAGAAACAAACACAGTTTAAATAATTATAATAAATTAGACATAATATGAAAACATTGGTGAGGAATAGATACAAGTTATATGACAATGTTTTAATAGTTAGAGAGAAATTGTAACCAGTTTACAGAGAAATCAAAGGTAAGTTAGTATAACACAAATAGGAACTGCAATGCAAAGTGAGAGAAAATCAGGCTTATGGTATATTTAGAGAGAAATCTGGTTTAACTGATAGAATTAAGGGAGGGAAGAGGGAAAAGTAAGGAGATGAAAGGTATGAATAAGTATTTGTTCGTATTTAGGGATGTAACTTACCCCGGTGTTGAGCAAGAGCCAGCTTTAGGCTAGGAAGTCTTTCAGAATGTTTTTTAAGGATGGGAGGGATGATTTTGACCTGATGAATAGAGATATGGATTTCCAGACCTTAACAACATGGTATGAGTATAGACAATGCCCAGAAGATTTGCTAGGTTTGTGGACAGGCAGGAGTTTCTGGTCATTGGACCATAATGAGCTACTAGAAACATACTTGTGTAAATGTTATTTAGTGCTGGATAAGCAGATGGAGTCTGGATTCTTTTATAGGTGGTAAGAAGCTGTATATATGTTAGTTGATTGGGTAGTGCTAACCAATTTAGCCATTTGTGTGCTGTACAGTGATGGGTTCTGAAAGGGGTATTTGCTATAAAGTTAGTAACTTTGATAAAGCATTATTTATGTTTTGATTTTTGTAATGCCTGAGGGTTATTAAGGATGGGAGCACCATAAAGATATGTGGGGAGGATATAAATAGTTGTAAGTGTAATTTTAGTTGTGTTGGTGAGAAAGGTTTTGGCTCTACAAAGCATCTCTAGTTTTTGATAATTTTTTTTCCTGATGCAATTTTGTATATGCAGATCAAATTTAAGATTATTATCTACTATCATCCCTAATAAGTTGCTGTGAGAAGTGACTTCAATGGCTGTATTATTAAGAGCGAAAATTAAGATCCATTGGGAGGTGGAACAGGTTTCCTGGGAGGTGTAATATTAAGGACACCTTTAAGAAATTGTTTCACGTCAAATCTAGAAGCTAAAAGAGGAGAAAAAGGCAGACAAGAAGAGATAGCTGATAAGTGAGCCTTAATAGATGAATAGGCCAAACCAGCATTGAGCAACACACAAATAAGACAGAACCAAAGGAACATCCACAGTAAGTGGGCCCAGGTTACGAGAGAGACACGAAATAGAAAACCTCTTCCATTTGGATAAGCAGGATTTCAAAGTAACAGGTTTCTTGGCCTCCTGCAGAACTTGCAGCACATCCTCAGAAAAAAGGTGTCTATGAGGAATCAACATTCTTTCACCCACAGTGACAGTTGAAGCGTGGACAGATGGGGCTAGATGAGTGATCCCTTGTCTTGTGAGAGTAGATTCACCCTGTGAGGTAACTTGTGATGATTGCCCCTGGCTAAATGCAGAAGAGGGAACCAGTGCTGTCGTAGCCAAAAGGGAATCACCAACAAGATTTTGGGAGCATCCTGTTGAATCTTGAAGAGGACTTTTGAATTGAGAGGAAGGGGAAGGAATGCATAAAGAGACATCCCCTTCCAAGAAAATGAGAGGGCATCCACCTTCCACACAGAGGACCTGAGACTCTGGCACAAAACAAAGGAAGTTGTCTGTTCAGAGGGGAGGCAAAAGATCCACTTGAGGAGTACCCTACTTGTGGATAATGTCCAGAAACACATCCCTGTGAAGCATCCATTCATTGGACTGAGTTAAGGACATACTCAGAGTGTCTGACACAATGTTCTGGCTGGAAGAGATATAAATTGCCTGAAGAATCACTTGATACTTGATGGCAAGATCCATACCAGAAGTGCCAACTGGCAAAGAAGGTAAGATCTCATTCTTCTCTGTTTGTTGATATACCACATCACTATGATATTATCTGTGAACACCTTGAGAGGCCCTAGAGCCAGCATTGGCACCATCTGAATCCTGCAACCCAGAAAAACATTATCTTGAAAGGAGTCAGAGAAGACTTTTTGAAATTTATAGTGAACCCCAGACTCCAAAGAAGGGAAACGGCTAAATGAAGATTTTGCAAAAGGGTATCTGGAGAGGGCGCATGAATCAACAGGTCATCCAAATAAGGAAATATTTGCATCCCTTTAAGCCTGCAAAAAGCAATTACAGGAACAAGACATTTGGTGAACACCCTTGGAGCAGTAGAAATGCCAAAGGGCAAAGCATAGAACTGAAAAAAGCCAGGAAGCAACAGAGAAATGCAAAAGCTTCCTAAAATGAGGATGGATCAGAATATCAAGATAAGCATCCTCACTGAATCTCTTCAAGAAGAATCTCGATAGGTGGATGGGGGTTCGTAGGTTTGTCCCAGGGATTACTCCCGTGTCACTATTAGACAGAGGCACAGTAAACTAAACCTTAAAAAGGGCACAGTATACTCAAATCAAGGGGTGGCGTAAGCCATACAGAATCGGGCCAGGCTTATAATTGCCTCAGGGTGGATAGCCTAGTATGAATCTATGAACCTATGAACCTATGAACTCCTCTAGGCCCCTCAGAAAAAAATCAACCATGGTTCCTTCTGAGTGCTCGAGATGGATGCTTGCAAAGCCTCTTTGGATGTGCTGCCAGCCAGATTCTACTGGCTTCCAAAACAGTTGCAGCAGAGAAATCCGACAACACAGCCAGGCAAGCCTCTGAGTTTGTAATGATCTAGGGACATGGCTAGAGGTTGGACATCTGGCAGAGGCTACACAGCAGAAGATTCCGATCATACCTTTTTCACTGCCTTCTTCCCTAGTGGCTGACCCTCAGTGGGGTGGGAGATTCTTTCCATTATATCTTTAGCGAGAAGCTTAAGACACTGGTTCTGAAGATGCAAATTAAGGGAAGAAAGTCTACTGTGAAAGGTTTTCAGGACAAACGCCTGACAAATTGAATAAGGTGTATGGTAATGAGAACCTCCTAGACAAAAAAGACACATCATGGTGGTCTTTATGGGGAATCTGTCTCCCACATTGGCATTTACCCTTCCTGGGTGACATTAACCCCAAGGAGCACAAAAGACAAGAAAAAACAAAAACCCCAATGGGGCATTTATCTGCAACTGCAAAAAAGTCAGAAAATGGGTATATGTAGTCACTGGAGAAAGAAAATTCCTTAAACAGACAGAAAATGGATCCAGGTAAACAGTCAGATGGTGAAAAGATAAGTTTGGACTGCCGGCAAAGAAGGTCTGACTATTGTAGGCCTGAATGTCACATTTATGCCCTATACTACACAAGGAGTGTTTGGGTGATGTTCGGCGTACCTTTAAAGAAACAGAAGTCTTTGGCAGACAGGCCAGACGTCAGGCTTTCGTGGCAGGGAATCCCCATATGTTAAGAATACTGTAGCAGTGAATGTAAGGAATGTACAAAGTACAAATCAGAAACCATGCTATCAACTGTGGGAGCAGGTCCCGTTTTACTTCACAGTGTAAATTCAAAGGTGAAAAGTGCAGACAATGCCATTAGATAGGCCATAATCAGAGAATTTGTAATAGTGATAAGGCAAAAGATAAAAACATGTGTAAAATGTGAAGTGTGAGGTTATAATGGTCAGTCTAAAATTACCAAATGGAACAGACAAGTAGTCAGTATGGCTCATCCCAAAACAATTGGCCATGTAGTAAACATGGAGTTGGATACAAGATCAGTTGTTTCAGTAATGTCTCAAAATGACTATAAAACATTTTTCAGCAAAGAAATCTTCAATCCATCTTCCATACTTCTGAAAACATACAATGGGAGAAAGTTACACCTTGTTGAGTGCTGCCTGTCACAACAAAGTATAATGTCATAGAGAAGGGATAGATTTGTACATTATACAAAACAGTGGTGCACCTTATGGCACTGGGAGTGGTTAAGAAAGCTGTGTCTTGACTGGAAAGAGAGTCTTTAGGTATGGCCTGTTGTACAGCAAACTACTGTGGAAAAATTTGATCTGATATTGAGATGCGCTGCCTCCTTATTTAAAAGCAGCATTGATATCCTTTAGTGCATTAAGGGTCAAATTGTACTTAAGGAGAAAGTATCTTCACAGTTTTGCACAGTATAGCCAATACTGTGAGGCATCTGTCAATTGGTTGCAAAAGGAATGGACTAGCTGGAAACAGATTACTTAAAACAGTAGACTGGATTCTATGGGTGACCCCATTTGGTCATCCTTGTAGTGAAACAAAATGGCAAGGTCAGACTTTGTGGGGACTACAAGGTCACAATTAACCCAATACTGCAAGCTTAACCGCATCCTTTATCAAGAATCATAGATATTTTTGCCAATTTGTCAAGTGGATGATGTTTCTCAAAGATAGACTCAGAGGAATAATTCCCTCCACAGCCTGAGCAAGCAAATCAGAAATCTTGTAAAGTACTCTAAAGTTAATTATGAAAGTAAAATAGCATCCCTGGCTAAGGATAATCATAAGACATTCTTTAACTACATCCAGAATCTAAAAGAAAATGCCCAGCTATGTACCAAACTGGTATCAGATGGTGCCACTCATACTATATCGGTGGAAATTGCCAACCAGCAAGCTGACAGATTTGGCACAAACTTTACCCCCTGTCTCCACCAGCCATACCTCAAAGCACACCTGACACCAGTCCTCTGCCTAGTATCTCTGGAGATCAAGTCATATTTGTGCTCTCCAAGGCCAAAACATGGCCTCAATGGGACCAGATAACTGGCTTTGTTCCAGTAGAGTGGAGAACAGTAACAGTAATCGTCTTGCACAAAGGGGGAGGGGCATAGACCGACCCTGGGTACTATAGACCTGTAAGCCTAACCTTGTCTGCAATGTCATGGAAAGGATCATCATGGACCTTGTCAACAAGGACATAGTTGACCTTCAGACTCTAGACCCAACCCATTTTGGCTTTGTTAAGGGTAGATCATGCTTATTAAACCTACTAAACCTTTTCAAGAAAGTCACCAAAGCTCTGGATGAAAGTAAGACAGTGCATACTGCCTATCTTGACCTAGCCAAGGCTTTTGACACAATCCCCCACTCAGGTATCATTGAGAAGCTCTCCCAGATGGGGATTAACCTTTACATCACTGTATGGATAGCCAATTGGCTCACCAATAGAACACATACTGTCAAAGTTGGTGACTCCACCTCCACCAGTAGACCCGTCAACAGTGTCATACCACAAAGATCTTGTGCTGGGCCCTTTACTGTTTGGAATCTATTTCTTGGAAATCGAGGCTAAAGTAGACAGCCTTTGGCTTACCAAGTTTGCTGATGATTGCAAATTGGGTGCAATTACTGAGTCCCCCAATGATGTTAACATATTACAGGAGGGGCTAACACAGACAAATGACTGGTGCCAAAGCCACCATCTAAAACTAAATGCAAAAAAGTGCATCATCATTCCCTTTGGCAAAATAAAATTCCCTGCTAATTACATTATTGACAGCACCCCCCTAAATTCAAATCCAGTGGTGTGAGATCTTGGATCACAGGTAGATGGCAATCTAAACTTTGACCACCAAGTTGCGCACCTCATAAGCAAGGGCATCGCATCCCAGTCTAAGGATGTTATAACTACACTGTACTCAACTCTCATCAGACCATTAATATAGTACAATGCCCCCTTTTGCATGTACCTCACCAGACACATGCAGCAGCTGGAGAGACTACAGAGATTTCTCACCAAGAAAATACAGGGCCTCCAAGCCATGAGTTATGTGGATGGACTGAAATTGTCACTGTACTCCGTATCATATAGGTTGCTTAGAGGCAACTTGTGTCTGGCCTACAGGGCAGTCTCTGACCCTGTCCTGATGGAAATGCTGCACATCTGCAAGTCAAATGGCACAAGAGTCACTCACTCTAGGTATCTTAACCTAACTTGTGACATTACAGAATATGCTGGAGAGACAGTTGTATCTCCCAGAGATTGTCTTTACTCTGGAATAAACTTCCAATTCACATGAAGCAAACCTCCAAACTGACCCGATTGAAATGCAACCTGGACAAATGGATGAGAGGCCACAAATTCACCCCATGGGTGGCACCCATGTCCCTCACAGACAGGGGTAATCAATGTTTATCATAGATGCACTCTGCAAATTGCATCCATCTAATCAAAGACAATTGAAGCAACTCGAGATTAACATGGCTAGACTTGTAAGGGCTCTAGGCCACTAACCTAGTAACCTCCTATGAACCTATGAACCTGTGATGTCTACCTCTAGATGGTGAGTTGGACCCTGGGTTGACAACTTCCTCTTCTTTGAACACCATGTTGCCACAGTAGTCAGGAAATCTTTTTACCCAGTCCAATTAATTTCTAAGGTCACCTCATCCAGGTCAAAAGACATCATCATCCCTCTCTGAATTCAGACTTAATTAGAAAATCTATAGAATACAATGTGCCTTTCAGCATGTACCTAACAGGATATCAAGCAAAGAGTAAGGCCCTAATAGTTTCTACCTTAAAATATTATTGATCTAAAAACCCTTAGATTCCAAGGCAGGCTTGAAGCCCTATCCCTATACTGTGTCTCTTATAGGCTGCTACAAGGAGATATATGCCTCACATTTAATGACATCAAAGTCCCTACCCTCTCTTGTACCTTCATAAGACAAACAGCTCCACAAATACTTGAATTAAGGATCTAACCTCTACTAAAATGCACAAATAAAACATGTTGGAAGTACAGATTTATTACCCAACAGTTACCCATTTCTGAAGCAATTTGCCTTCACATGATAAAGAGAGTGACACCTACAAATCTTTCAAGAAGAACTTGGAAGATAGGATGAGTATTCAAAGATTCATCCCTGGCCTGATATGTTTTGCACCCTGTACTAGGAGCTATAAAGTGAAGTCTGGTGTTGACAAGGTGCATATGACTTCTTGACTTACTTGCCTTGTAACCCCTATAATCACATGATCATGATCCTATGAATATGTTCAGCATGCTAAGTCATTTTAAAACTGTGTTTGTGTTCAGACATACATTTTTCTTACTGTTTTGATCTTCCTGACACACACACACACACACACACACACACACACACACACACACACACACACACACACATATTGAACCAATGTGCACACTTTTAATGTATATTTTCATTGATTGTTTACAAGAGTCCATGCAACTGCAGGGCACTTGAAATATTTTCACACCAGTGCATGTTTTTGCTGTTTACTTTCTACGGTTCATGAGATCATAAAAAGTCAATTTTTGTGAAGTAGATGTAGAATTCACCCACTAATTTGTTACTTCTTGGTACACATAATTATGTATATTGCCATTAAGTCCCATCACTTTCAGAATTATGCCAAATCATATTTGTTGCATGTTAACCACTGGAATTTATGATCCTGAGAAATCCCTTTGATATATCATGTTAAAATTATAGTCTTAGAAACTATTATATACACTGTTATTCAAAAATTGGCCTCTCTGATCCCTAAAGTTTGTTATAACATATATAGTTTTAGATTGTTTATGTTTCCTTTTTGTCCAATGACAGAGAACTAATATGGACCATCCTTTCTCCTTGAATGGTGTGCCGTCAGTTTATTTTTGTACTTTGGTCTAATTCTTCTCCCTTCCTCAATCAGTGATGACTCTGCATACATGGCCATTTATTGTCTGTAGTTTGTACATCTGCATAACGTACAATTATCATGTAAACACTTAAGTAATAGATGTGCTATTATACTGTTGGAGATATCAGCTTGCCTCTACCTGGGAATGTGCACAAATCTCATGTACTACTCATGGATAAAACTGTGTCCAGCAAATGGGAATAAGGGTATGACTTTCTAGGAGAATGTGAATAACAAAAGATGGAAGCAAGGATCAGGAATAACAAGAAAGCAAGGATTCATTCAGAATCCTCATTAATTATGCATTTAAAAGATCTCTGTGGCCTAGAGGGCTGGAACCCTGGCTATGACCTAAATGGCTTGGGTTTGGGCAGTAACTCAGGTACTTAACTCCTTAAATCCTAATGATATTTCCAGGTATTTCTCTAGTTAAATCCTACTGAGGCCTCTTGGCATCTAATTTTAACTCTTCATATTTACATTATTAATTCTGAAACCATGCTTCATACAAGCTACTGAAAGATTTCATCGTATTGCTTATATGATGGACAATACTACTGCATCAATATTTGTCTGCTGTCTAGTGCAGGTTAAGAAATATTAAATATCCTATATATGCTATTTATTTATGTTGTCATAATTTTTATATTTTTCTAAATGCCTCAACAACCGCAAGACACATACTGTATGTATCTGCTTAGCCTCATATTAAAACTCATTGCAGACTGTAACTTTTAAAGCTTTGCACATGTAATATTTACTGTGTTTGTTGTCAATTATAATATATAGTTTAAGACTTATAATGTAATAAATACTACCCCTGTAAAGATTAGTTTATGCAGAACAGTCTGCAAATTACACTTTTATAGCAATCCTTATGATTCTGGAGATATGAACATTTGTTTGAAATGTGAGGACATAGCTTGATTTTGTCAAAAGCTTCAGGATACAACCACTGGAAGTTAGAATACATACCTCTGTAGTTCTGTTAGAGGTAGTGAGCCAGCTGAGAATGGAGAGTAATAAAGAGGCATAGCCTGATTGCCTAACCCAGGTGGAGGTGAAAATGCATGTCAGTGGGTGCATCTCCTATAATTAATCTTTGATGGAGACCCATGAGCGTGTCAGTACAATGGGCTCCTAGAGGGAGGGAGGACTGCTGGAGAGATTGCATCAATCACATAAATGGATGATGGCCCCTCCCTATGCCCAGTCCTTATTTCAAACCAGTCAACACTGTTTTGTGCTTTCTTATGTAACTGTTTGGGAGGAGAAGCTTTATTTGATTTACATTTTATTTTTTGCCTCTGATTTTTACAGCTTGTTGATAGAAAGGGATAGAGTGAAGGCAGGCACACTTTAGCCCTCTCAAGGAGCCTAGCTAGTTATGACTTGAGCTATGACTATGAGTGGTTTTGACTACAAGGTATTGCACATGCTCACACATAGCAGAAAGACATCTCTAGTGTCTTAGTGTGGTGTATGGGACTGGCATAGTAGGTAAAACTTTCTACTTTATGAAGATCTTCCCTTTGTACAAGGTAGCTCAGTACACTTCATTAACTGTTTTTGTATATTGCTGGTATGATGTCTTCATACAATTTGACTTAATTTACCAGTTCTTCTAATTTCTGTGAAATCTGTGATTATTGATTAGATATTTTTGTTCCTTTTAAAATTTTTTACTTTGTCATTGAATGGATTCTTTAAATTACTATGTCATTAATGATTTCCTGAAGTCTAAGTATCTTGTCCAATATACTACACGTTGTGTTTGTATAAAAGTAATACCTGATAACATTGGAGACTTGTGTTCCACATATCAAAAGTTGGATAATTTGCTTACTGTTGTTGATAGTGAATCTTGACATTTTGAGGATGATTGTACTTGTGCAATTGGCACAACTTGAAAAACTGTTGTTACATATATTAAAGTCTGGGCTGATATGATAAGTATATTAGGTAAAGTTGATGGAAAACACATTTATAAAAAAGAAGTGCCTTTTTTGGTTGCGATCACTTAACCCTATTAAATGTGACAATACAAATGACATACTTGGAATTCAGGATTCAAGTATACGCCTATCTGAGGATTCCAAGATTGAAGGAGAAAATAAAAAATGAAAGACAGGGAGAGAGTTACAGCAAATAACTAGGAAGTAAAAGAAACTGACTAATATTTCTAATATTAAGAGAAAATATACTCAGCAGAAGGACAGTGCCTTGATATGCAATACCCAAATTACAGAGAATGACAATATTGTTCAGTCGCAAAGCATGTAGTCTACAGAAAGTGACATCATTGTCCAAAAACAGAAGGAAGGAAATAAGAGCTAAGGTTCACACTAACAATGAGAAATCTAAGTTGAACATAGAATGGTTTAAAGCATTACCGTAAGGAAAAAGAGGAGAAATTCTCAAGTTGACAATATGACTCAGGCTGTAGAAATACAAAGACAGATGAAAATTATGCTTGCAAATGATGTTTGTGGTGAACACACTGATATTATTAAGACTAATGGCGATAAAGATTATTTGTTTGTAACAACTGAAAGAGAAGACGTTCATAAATTAATGGTGAGAGATTCTTTGCATCGGGAGAAAAATTATATATTAGCAATTGAAGATTCCATTATTAAATGAAATGATACATTTGCAGAGTGAATAATAAACATTGAATAGTTTAATGCCTCTCAGGAGCAAACATGCCGTATGTGAATAGGGCCTTTGGATGCCTAACTCTGTGGAAGGATGGAAGTGTTTTTTATGTTTGATCAATTTATCTAATTTTAAGGACTCACTAAATGTTAGTAGGAAGGATGCAGTCTTCTTAGATAATATAGCTTATATAAGAGTTAGTGTGACTTAGAAATCACATATAGAAAGGAGAGTCAGGTCACTATGAATGAAAACATTTTTGGGACTAAATACCTAAGTGAAAAAATGTACCCTTTCAAAAGTGGGAATGTATAGAGCATCCATGTTTAATTTGGGCATGCATATGATTAGGCAGGCTGGAGTCCATTTATCAAGAAAAGAGCAGAGACTTATTCATTAGATATATTGCAATATTGGACTAACACAAGGCAGGTTTTTGTCAGATGAGAATTTAAGTTCACAGTTACCAACATTTTATTTATCTGTGCTGCTTGTTAATGTAAGGAACCATTTTTTGTGAAACATGGTTAAATAACAATTATTGAAAATTAGTTCAGTCAAGATATAGATGATTTTAATGTGCCAGAAATGCTCTCCACCCTATCTGGCATCAGCATATAACAAGACAGGTTCTTTGGTTATGTTGATGTGTTAGTTGCTTCTGATAGGTGTGCTTGGAGTCTTTTTGTAGTGCAGTAAGTGTTTCATTCTGTTGTTTTATCCTTTTTGTCTTCAGCTGTCTTTGAGGGGCTAGTTCTAGTTATTCTGTGAATGAAATAACTGTGGCCTTATTTTTCAAAGTGCATTTCTATACTGTGTACAGGTAGAGCTCCAGAGTATATACAATCTACATGCCTTTCATCTATCTTTTGGTTGAAAATTGCCATCTTTAATGTTTCTCTTTGCCATAGTTTTCTGTAAGCATTGAGAATTTCCTGTGATGCCATGTGACCATTTATAAGTAGTGATGGTTTTGGTGTGCTTTTACTCTGGCGCCCTCCTTTGACTGCATTGTCTTGGGCAACTGTTAGTGCTGTCTTATTATTATTATTATTATTGATAAAGGATCACTCTGTGGCTATGGATAATGGCCCTGTCAACTTTTTCTCTTTCTAAGTGAAATGTTGAACTACAAGGATTTTTGGTTATTTCAATATTCTCATTGCACTGATTTTTGGGCAGTGCTTGTGATCACTGGACGGCTAAACTTGCATATAAAAATACATACAAATATTTCAGCCATGAGCAATAATGCATTTCTGGTCGGACAGTATACTTAAACACACATCCCCATAATAAGCATCTGAGGCAAGTATGAATCTAGCCTTCAGAAGCATTCCACCATCACCAAGAATGATGTTTCAATGCAAACAAAAGATTATTGACTTCAACAATTGGCTTTGCTTCTGGTGTTGTCAGTAGCAGTCTAATATATATGGCATAGGGGAGGGACATGTAGACAGCCCAAACTGCTTGCCATGGATGGCACCTACCTATCCCACCCCTTCCCTAATATCTAAAAATCCTGCCACCCTCACACATGGTTCAAGACCAGTGAGAGCACTCCTTCAGTACAGGGTTTCAGTGCCTACCACATGCTAAGGCCCGCCGCATTAGATGAAGGAACTAATGGCGATGATGTCTCCATATTCTTAAAAAGCCATTTCACTTCCAGACTAGATAAATAAGATAATGACCCGGAACTCTTCCACATCCAACTTACTATTAATAGAAGAACCCTTTACCATGTCATAGCTGACTATATGACCCATCTATGACCCCCTTAGCCCATAATTCCTACCTAAGAATTAAGGAGTCACTATGCATTAATCCAACATCTTTCTCATAAGAAACTTCAACTACCCCTCCATTAACTGGGAGACTTGTACATCCTCAGATATGTACTCCTGGAAATGCCTGCATTTCATTAATGCAAACTGTCTGGATCCCATCCAGGAGTGATAAAATCCTGGACTTGATCTTTATCGATATGGGAAAGCTTTGCCCCCCACCAACTGTAACTCTCTTTTTTGGTCATGTCAAACCACAGATCAGTCACATTTACCTTAAGACTGAAGCTAGAAGCATCTTCCAACACCTTGGTATTCAGAGATTATGCCAAAGATAATCTACTAAAATGTGTGATAACCAGAATAAATTCAAAAGCCCCTTCCATGTAGATGACCCTAATGCTTATGCAAAACCTTTTACTGACAAATTCTATGCACACGTACATAATTCCATAGATGTATCTGTTCCCCTTAGAAGTAAATACAACTGCAAATTTTAAAACAAACCACTATGGAAGAACTCTAATATAAACAGACTCTGTAACAAAAGAAAAAAAAAAACTGTTGCATTCAAAACTAAATTTAACTCTTAAGATGTCAATAATGCTCTTGCTAAACTTAACATGGAACTTTGGACCCTGAACAAATCAACCAAAGCAAAATATGAGGTAAAAATATCCACCCTGATGAAGGATAACCATAGAGCCTTCTTTAACTGTTAGAAGTCTTAGAAACAATGCCCATCACTGAGCTGCACTAATAATAAATTATATCACATACTTCTACCCAGAGGACATAGCCAATCTTCTAGCAGACAAATTTAGTTCAAACTTCAATCTCCCCTCCGATGCTAAATTTCCAGATCACATACCTGCATCTACAACTCCCCTCTCCCCCCAAAAAATCTCCCAAGAACAAGTCCTCAAGTTGCTATCCAAGGCCAAGAACACTATTTCTGTTGGGATGGATAACATACAAGGCTGCTAACTGGTCAGTCTAAAACATAACTTGCCAGATCACCTACAGAGAATATTTAATATCAGCCTCCAAACCAGCTTTGTGCCAGATGAATGGAGAGCCATCCCCTTGCACAAAGTTGGGAAATCAACACACCCAGGTAATTATAGACTCAGAAGCCTGACAAGCCCCATCTGTAAGGCTATGGAAAGGATTGCTATGGAATTAAAAAATAGGGCATCACATAGGTAACCTGAAAACTTCACCCTAAGCCAGATCTCCCCTAATTAACCTGTCAACTTCTTTGAGAAGGTTAATGAAGCAAAGAATGAGGGTAAGTTAGTATACACTGCATATCTAGGTCTCACAAAGCCATTAGACACTGTTCCACACTCAGCACATAAACTCTTCCTGCCAAATGTAAATCCTTATGTAACTTACTGGATAGCAAATTGTCTCACAAATAAAACCCAGGAAATTAGGGTGGGTGGCTCTACCTCCCCCACAAGACCTGTCACTAGTTCTGTACCTCAAGGTTTAGTCCGTAGGCCATTCATATTTATAGTTTACTTCTGAGATATCAAAGCAAATGTTAAGGGTTTATGGCTGACCAAATCTGCAGGCAACTGTAAACATGGATGGCCTAATGGTTAAGGGTTTTGCCTTACAAACACAAGGTGCAGGGTTTGAGTCTCACAAGGGGTAATTGGCTAAGCTTAAAATGGCTCGCAGGGCAGTTAGCTTAGTATGAACCTAAGTTTAGGGAGTTGGTGGGTGGCCTAATGGTTAAGGTGTTTGCCTTGCAAGCACGAGGTGCAAAGTTTGAGTCTCACAAGGCCTAACTGACTAGGCTTAAAATGACTCACAAGGGCACTTAGCTTAGTACTAACCTATGAACATGGTGCCATCTTAAACTCCACAGAGGACATCAAAAACCTCCAAGAGGGCCTTTACCAAACAAATAGCAGCTGTCAAAACCATGGACTAAAACTAAATGCCAAGAAATATATAGCTGCATCTTTTGGCAAGCACAATTTCCCTTCTATCTATCACATTTACAACATCCCTCTCAAAGTCGATCTAATAGTTAGGCCTCTGGGAACTTATGTCAACAAAGAACTGTCCTTTAATCACCATGTAAGGAAATCCTTATTCATTGATATCAAGGGATGTACTAATTCCAGGTTCCCTATTATGCCGTTGCAGACACAGGTTGTTGAATGCATCTTTGTTGAACTTTAAAGTGCGAAAAGGCAAACTAGTGAAGTGGCATTTCCCTGGGAAAGAATTTGTTTGGCTGCTTTCGCTATTTTGCCTTTTCGGCACTGTAGTGCGATCTCGGAGTTGGTATATTTAAGTGGGGGGGGGGGGTTTACAGCCCCCCTTGTTAAGTAATGTTTTACTGTTTTTTTTTTTGTTTTTTTGTTTTTTGTTTATTTCAGAACAGCGATCGTTTTCCATTGGAAAATAATCACTGTTCTGAAGTTTTGACGTTGTAAACTTTTGCATACATGGGGTTGATTATCTGTCGTTCACTCTTCTGAGCATGTGATATGGTAATTATTCCACTGTACTTGGCTCTCATCAGTCTGATCATTGAATATAATGCCCTTTTGGTATGTACCTGTCTAAACACTTTGTCACAACTGGAGTGACCACAATGCTTTTTCACTAAAAAAAAAAAAAAAAATCAAGAGCTTGAATCACAAAAACTATGCCGACCATCTAAAAGCCTTATACCTCTTCTTAGTATCAGACAGGCTACTGAGAGGTGACCTCTGCCTCATGCATATAGTTGCATCAGACCCTATCTTTTCAGACCTATTACACCCGTTCGATTCTCTGCTGGAGTGCGTGGAGTGCCTTCTGTGTGGAGTCTGCATGTCCTCCCCATGGTTGGGTGGGCATCCGAAAGGCATGCGTAAATGGGCATGCCTTCGTTGAAGGTTGAACATCGAGCTGGCACCTCAGTGTTTGTGAAAATCTACTGCCAATCATTAGCAGACCGGAGTTCCGCTGTGGTGACCCCTAACTGGTAAAAGCCGAAAAACAACAACAACAACAACACATTTGCAAGTCAAATGCTAGCATCAACACCTGCTCAAGGGCTCACAGTCTCTTTTGTAACATAAAACATTTTGGAGGGATGGGTGTGCATCACAAAGAACACCTCTGCTATGGAACTGTCTTCCACTCCATACAAAGCGAGGATTTTCATTCTGTCTTCAAATATAATTTGGATGAATGGTTGAAAGACTGCAGATTCATTCCCAGTTTAGCAGCCATGTCCCTCATGGATAGGGGCATCAAGTAAATATCCCAACATGTCTGTATTCTGTCTGCATCTGGGTTATTCATATGCAAAATGTAAAGGCTAAAAACTACCATGAAAATATAAGGCTGTGCTTCTTAAGATCCTCATCGATCAGTAGCCTAGTATGTACCTATGAACCTATGATGCTAAGTGTCCAAGATTCCCTTAAAATATCTAAACTAGTGCTTGCTTTAATATAACTTAGTAGTCTGTTCTGAGCATCAGTTACTCTCTCAGAGAACCAATTAGTGCATTTCTCACTCCTATATAATCTCCTGCACAGGTTGACTAGTGCTTCTCTTCTACTTTTTGATAAACTCAGTCATTCTCAGAAGTAGTTGTCTCTAAATGTTCTATATGGTTGAATAAGATCTCTGCATAAATATCTATATGAGACTCTGTACTCATAAATTCTATATGAGCTACAGTACAAGTTCAGATATAGGTTGACAGGGTGCTACTTGGCTTGGTGTACTGGGGACCATTGAGGAACCTAGCTCAAATTCCCAGTTGCCTTCAAGCACTTTCTTGTTAAGTGGCTTATGTAAGGTCATACAGAAGGCACATGAGGGTTTAGGGAATCAAACTCTGTTCCACAGGAAGTGCAGCTCACAGCCTTAACCCTTTGTACCAACTTTTGTAAAAAGCTAGACTTTCACACACTTGCATGCCTTTGGTATATATCTGCCGTTTCTCCAATATACTCATGCTAGTTTCCATATAAGGTTTCCACATTATTCTTTCATTCTCTGGTTTGGGTCTAATGTTACTTACAAACAATGATATAATAATTTATGATTTCCTATACTTTATAAAACTTGTTTATACAGCCTATAGTTTTATAATTATCATTATCCAGTTGGTTGATATGATCAGAAAAACTCAAAGCTGGATCTACCCATAAGGTTTCAGTCACTGTGTGTTGCATTACATAGTCTCCATTTAGTTTGTGCCTCCAAAGTCTCATATGCTTAGTTTATGATGTATTTATCAGAATATTATTCTCCTTTGCAGAAATGGTCAAATTAGTCAAGTTCTTTTGCAGACATGACCTAGTAATAACAGTTGCAATCACTTTTCCCATTTTCAAGGCATCTGCATACAGACTGTGGACCACCTCAGATGAAAAAAATCAAAAATATACAATGAGAACAAGTATTGGCCAAGTACCGAGTCTTGCAGGACACCGTGACTGTAACCTAGAATTTCACCTGTCCAACTGCTATATGATATTCACCATGTCCTATTTGTAAGCTATGCAGTTATCATCCTATCAAGATTACATTAATACTTACTTGTTATAATTTGTCGATCAGTGTTTTGTGTATGACTCTATTAAAGGATGAAAATATGTCATCATAAATTATATCACAACACACATTCCCATTCATAATTGTTATTATACTATGATAGAAGAGTCCATATTAGAACATCGAAAACTGCAAATATCGAACTACCTACAGGCCAAAAATGCCGCAGGTCAAACTCACTATTGTGGGGGGCTGTGCCCTCACCCCCCACTAAATATATAAAGCAACTCTGAGATCACACTATAGTGAGGAAAGGGCAAACATTCCGATCTTCACTGTTCTGCGATCTCACAAAAAGCATTTTGAGGTCCGACATTTTTGGCCTTTAGGCCATTCGACATTTACAGTTTTTGATGTAGTAAAAGAAACCCATTATAGAATATAAACAAGCTACCCTAGTGGAATCACAAAATCAATAGGTTCTATAACAGGAGGAAGAAAATCATGACCAAACTTAGGAGGTGCAGCACCCAGCAGGATAAAAGCACTCACATCAAACTAAACAAACAACTCAGAGGACAAATAAAGTCTACCAAAGCTAAACTGGAGGTAAGTTTGGCCTCCCAGGCCAAGGACAATCACAAAGCATTTTTAGCTATATCCACAACCTCAAAGACAATACACAATTATGTGCTGAGCTCATTGTGAATGGAGCCACCTATACCGAGGCAGAAGATATTGCAAACCTCCTAGCTGATAAATTCAGCTCTAACTTTACCACTCTCTCCCCCTCAACCTTCCCTCAGGAAGTACCATCAAATATAACCCCCCCTTACTATCACTAGGGAACAGGTCCTTAATGCCCTTTCCAAGACCAAGAACACTGCATCAATGTTATCCCATGATGCCTTTTAAATAGCATGAAACATGATCTATCAGGGCCTCTGGAAATGCTATTTAACTGTAGCCTGCAAACAGGCTTCATGCCTCATGAATGGAGAAAGGCAGCAGTCATCCCTCTGCACAAAGGTGAGCCATCTACAGACCCTGGAAACTACAGACCCATATGTCTCACTAGTCCTATATGTAAATCCATGGAAATAATTATCATGGAGATGATGAATAGAGATATAGTAAACCTCCAGGCACTGGAGTCAACCCAGTTTGGTTTCGTCAAGGGCAGATCATGCCTACTCAATCTGGTGGACTTCTTTGAGAAGGTCACCAAAGGAATGGATGACAGCAAAATCATTCACACTGCCTACCTTGACCTGGCCAAGGCATTTAACATAGTACCCCACTCAGGCATTGTTGACAAACTCAAAGTGTTAGTTACAAACCTGTATGTCACCCAGTGGATAGCCAAGTGGCTCTCAGACAGGACCCAGGATGTTAGAATGGGGGAGTCTACATTTACAAAGAGGCTAGTCACAAGTGGAGTCCCTCAGGGTTAGTCCTTGGACCGCTCCTTTTTGACATTTACTTTTCAGATGTCAAGGACAATGACAGTGGTCTCTGGCTGATTACAGTTGCAGATGATTGCAAATTATGAGCTGTCATTGAATCTCACATTGGCACAAATGTTCTCTAGGAGGGTCTGATACAGACAAACAACTGATGTCAGAGCCATGGACTAAAACTAAATGCCAAGAAATGCATGGGAAGTCATCCATCCCTGGTAAATATCATATTAACAACACATCCCTTAGATTTGACCCAGTAATCAGGCACTTGATGATGCACAATTGCTAGCAGCCTGGCCTTTGACCATCATGTGTCTACAGTGGTGAGGAAATTATTTTATGTTGCACAACTTATAAACAAAAGGTATGGCATCTAAGTCCAAGGAAGTCATTGTTCCACTATATTCAGCATTTATCAGACCTATCATTGAGTACAATGCCCCCTTTGGTATGTATCTAACCATGCATATCCAACAACTGGAATGTCTGAGAGGTTCCTCACTAAAAGAATACAGGGCATAAGTAAAATGTCCTATGCAGACAGCCTCAAGTCCCTATCCCTGTATTCTGTCTCCTACAGGCTTTTGAGGGGAGATCTATGCCTGGCATACAGGGCATTATCAGACCTCATGCTAATAGACCTCCTGCATATCCACAAACAAACAGCACCAGAATTACCCGTTCTAAAAAACTTAAACCTTAACTGTGATATAAATAGGACCTGCTGGAGAGATAGGTATAGGTTCATAGGTTAGTACTAGGCTAACTGCCCTTGCGGACCATTTTAAGCCTAGCCAATTATCCCCTGTGAGATTCAAACCCTGTACCTTGTATTTGTAAGGCAAACACCTTAACCATTAGGCCATCCTCCCAACCCTAAACAGAAAGATCAAGACCCAGAGACTACCCCATCTATGGAACAGGCTCCCCATCCATGTGAAGCAAAGTTCTTCCCTAACCCAGTTCAAGTGCAACTTGGACAATTGCATGGGAAACCAGAAATTCATCCCTGGTTTGGCACCTGTGTCTCTAATGGACACAGGTAACCTGTAAATGGTTCATCTCCCAGGCCCATGGTTACAGTTATCAAGGGTATCAGAACTTGTCAGAGATTTGTGATGCATGGCTAGGCTTAAAAAGGCCCTTATGGTCATTAGCCTAGTAAACACCTATGAACCTATATTATGTTACCGGTAGTTTAGATATATTTTCAGTGCATGTTCAAGGAAATACTCAGCGCTCTAGCACCTTAGGAAGAGGAGCAAATAGATAAAGTCAAAGAAGAACCAGCATTCATCTACATTTTTGAATTCACTTTATAGAATGTGCTAATAACTCATTATACTCAGCTACCATTATCACCCTTTCATCTTTGCTCGAATTTTACCTTTCCTTAAGTATTTACTTATCAAATCACTATGAAGATTTGGTTTGTGCAGTATTTCTCTATGTTTGCTGCTATATATATTTTTTTTATTTCTTTCTTATGATTTTCAACCTTGTGTTCCATATTTACCATCTTCCAAAATACTTCTATTAATCTAAGAATGTATAGCGTATTTTTGTTTTAATCTGAGAACAGACTTGTCACCAGGATCTGAAGACTTAGACAGATATGTATGCAGTCCCATAACTTTAGATCTATGCTTGTAATTAGTTTTGACAAGACCTTTACCTCTTCAAATATTGTAGGATGGAATGTTATATACTTACTTTTTTATGTCAGATGAATTTATGAATACATTTTCTTTATTTTTCTGTCTAAGTGATCCAACACTTTTTGGGGCTATCTTATCCCACTAGAGTTGTATAATGACATTGAAAGAGCAAGCTAATTTAGAGCTTGGACTTTATTCCTGGATATTAAAGTTTTTTTTCTGTGTTAGACCCAGTCTGCAGAACTATTTACTCCTTACTATATTTTGCTCTAAAATTTCACAAGATATATTGCTAATTATTTGGTTCCCAAATATTTTTATACTCTTGCATACTCCAGTTCCTCTATATGGTTTTCTTCCCATAGAATATTGTCTTTGCATGCATATTTTCCATCCATAAATGTTTTTACTGCATCCATAAATGTTTTTACTTCATCTCCTCCTTCTACTTTTAGCTGTTTGTCAAATTACCTATGCAGTAGTCATCAAAAAGAAATGAAATTAAATTTCACATGACAGTTTCATGTTCATGAGGTCCAGCTGTGTCCATCATCTAAATAAAGAAGTTAAATGAGTTAATGGGTGGACCCCAATAGAAACAAGCATGGGTAATAAAGAATTATCTTTGAGGATCCCTCTTTTCTGAATATATTAAGATTAATAGTACACCCTTTTAATGGCTCATTTGTAAAGATAGTTAATTATGGTTTAATTTCTCCAAGCTCTTTGGGTTTTTAATACCATGACAGAAATGGACCCCAGTCCTAAGTCAAAGTATGATTAAAGTTTGTGAAATTAGTATTGTTTCAATTTTTGATGCTAGGCAAAAGTGCTCTTTGCAGCACCCACAATGTGCCCGGAACTGACTCCTTCTGCAATTCATATGGAGTTACATGTATCGGCAGCATATCTAAAAAAGACTGTAAATTCTTCTTTTTTTATGAGAGCCATTACTCCTACTACTATTCTAACTGTCTGGGTATTCTTCTTCAACATTGCCCTAATTTCTGCCTGCAAATCTTGGTATTTTATGAGTTTGTGTCTCCCTGTACGTAAAGCACTGTAATCACTGTGCGTAGCAATTTTATACTTTTGTCTACTTTTCATGGACTACTATATCTGGTTTTCTCACATCCATATTTTTGGACTGTTGGTAATGGGTAATCCCATGTGACATAAACTTCATTATCATCTATAATGTTTTGTGGCTCCTGCTTCCAATGTTTCTCAGCTACTTCAGTGTTGTTAGATTTGCACAATCCCCAGTGCAACAGTCTTGTCACATTATTATGCCTTTCATTTTATAGTCCTTCTGCCATATGTATATCACAACCAGGAACAAGATGTGTGACTGTTTCCAGTTCTGTTTTACAGAATCTTCATTTGTCTGTTTCTCCCAAATGATCAATGGACTTTGTAAACCAACATGTACAAAGTTCACTATCCTGGACCACTAATATTAACCTTTCTCTTTTGGTTTAAATTCACCTCACCTTAACCATTCCTGCATCAGATCCTGATCGACATGAGGCATGAGGTTGTTACAGGAGTTTTCTATACTTAGAACTTTATTTATGCCTTTTCCACATTTCTTGCCTTCTCATCTGATCCTTCTCCTTATATTCTTTCTTTTGTTTTCTGGCACATTCAGTTGGTTTCTATTCTAGCTTGACACCAATATGCTTTTGCTAAACTAAGCAGGAAAGTCATCTTAAATTTGTTCTCTTCTTGTTTTAAAGCTTTCATTATGTTTGAATGTGGTAAGCTCTTCAGACATGTTTGCAGTCCTACAATTGCAGATCTATACATGTAATCAATTTCTAGGATGCCCATACCTCCTTCAGAATGAGGCATATATAATATTTTGATGGCAATTTTAGTGTAATTATCAGATCATGGTAAGTTGTATGCATCTGGATCTATCTGCATCTATGTTCATTTCACACAAAAGACCTTAACCTGGTGAGTGACATCAACAGAACTTGCTGGAGAGACAGATTTGTCTCACAGAGGTTGTCCCACATTTGGAGCAAGCTTCCTTGTCATGTTAAGCAAAGCCCCTCATTGGTCCTATTTAAGAACAATTTGGATAAATGGATGTGTACCAGAAAGTCACCCCAGGTGTTCCACCTGTGTCCCTCTTGGACAGGAGCAATTGGTGCTGATTTTAATGTCTGCTTGAACCAGACACCTTTGGGAACACAGGTTGAATTTGGTTAGGCTTGTAAGGGCCCTGGGGACATTAGCCTAGTAACCTCCTATGATCCTATGATAATAATAATAATAATAATAATAATAATAATAAGAAGAAGAAGAGTGTCTCATAACAGTATGTGTGAAGATGACAGAGCTGATAGGCAGCCAAACCTAGTATGAAAATCAGATACATAAGGAAAGCTGGTGATGGAATGCAGAAGTCCAGGAACTTATCAAAAAATAAGTTATCAAACACTATGGCTCACCAAAGAGAGTTTCTCTTCTCAAGTGGCAGTCATGCAAAAGCAATCCACCCCTTAAGAACTATGCTATCTTTACCAAATTTAGGAACTTGGCTGAACAATCTATACAGAGGCACAAAACAAACTATCTCAAAGCCAACTACTTTCTCTGTTAAATAAACACAAACATTTCCAGTATGAGGTCAGTCTTCTCACTGGATACAAATCCTCTGCCAGGAAATCCTCTCTAAATCTAATTCAGACTAATCAAGGACTACTCACCTGCTATGACTTTGCCCCACAGTTTAGCTACCCTCAAACTCTCAGAAGCATGTCCACTTCTTTCTCCCCTTTCCCAGAGCCCCCTGCCTTCATCTCCCCTTTCTACTTCAAAAATATCACATACCAAATCAGCAACCTACTTGAAGACATGTCCATAGACTTTCCCCCATGATCAGATGACATATTTCCTTGGTTTGTCTACCACTGCAGGGAATTTCTTCATCACATTTTTAACCTTTGTCTGACAAGAAAATATAATGCCAAATATCTGGAAAACAGCACTCATTAACTCCCTGCCCAAACAACCTAAACCACAAAACACCTCACATTTTCATCCTATTCTCATCCTACCTACTATTGGCTAGGTGTTAGAAAAAAATCATCTCTATCCAACTTTCAAGTTAAATTCAACAATACCATCTCCTTCTGGACAAAGTACAATCACGTTGGTGCATAACTGATGAAATTATTCTCAGTATGGTCAAAGATAACTTGCAGGAGCAATATTCATTGACCCCACAAAAACATTTGACATTATTAACCACTGACTCCAGTTTCTTTTTCTTCAGTACATTGCCACTAGTAATACATCCATCACTTAATTCCAGGACTTCTTGTTGAACAGATCCTTCACAGGAAATCAAGGATCTTCTTTTTTCTCAGCCCCACATGTCTTTCAATAGGAGTAGCCCAAGATTCTATCCTAGCTACTCCTCTCACTTCCATTTCCATTAACAAACTACCTCATGACCTTTCTGTTCTGCAACTCATCGTCTATGCTAATGACATGATAGTCTTTAAGGCCATCAACAACCACTCTGCAATCAAAAAGCAACTACAAAACGACCATAACTCCCCCAATTCCTGGCTTGTTAATCACAAACTAATACTTAATGCTACCAAAACTAAAAGCATGCTATTTGGCACCACACAGATTCTTAAAAAATTCACCAAAGTCATTGAATATCACCACCTTTTCTGGTACACTAATAGAAACAACCAACTCCTTCAAATACCTTTGTTTGTGGCTAGAACAATCACAAACATTTAATACCCACATAGAAAACCAAGGGCAAAATAACTCTTCTGGACCACAAAACTCTCACCCTACCTATCCAATCCAGCCAGGGCAGCTATAAATAAGAGTCCTTTTGGCCCAACTTGAATATGAACTATGCATAATAGCCACAGCCTCTAAGAAAAACTCCTCCTCACTACAGATTATTGAAAACAAAATCTGCCACTTCATCATTAACTCACCCTCTAATGAGTCCCACTGCATCACCTTCAAAAAAGCCAAATGACCCCCAGTACAGCACAGAGCAGATCTGCTACAAGGCACTCTCATCCTCAAACATCACCAGCCTATCTCATTCCATTACTAGCTGACAAACCTTATGCTAAAGACTCACATTACAACTTCCACTGCTTCTTCCAGCAAGTTCCCCACTCCAACCCCTACAAACCAAGCTATACTGTGCCAACCTCTCTTTCTCCATCCTTGCTCCTAAAAGATGGCAAACCCTCCTTAACCACCTAAAGGAACTACAATTCTCCTTCCCAACCTTCAGAAGTGAACTTTTAAAAAAAGTCCTCTAAACCAAATAAAACTGTATTTGCCATACTGCAGATCAAGTCACATAACTTCTAGCCTTACTCTCTCCCAGCTACTAACCCTCCCCCCATAATCCCTTGCCTTGTATCTCATTACCCTAAAGCATTTCCACTATGATGTAAAACTGAAATACAGTCTTGCAAATTAAAAAAATGCATTTCTTTCAATAACTGTTTCTGCAAATATTGCCACTATATGTTTTTGTCAGATATAGTTACTTTCTGTTCGTTTTTGATATCTACAGCTGACTGCCTCACTGCTCTCTCCCTTTTCTTCTTCTGCTTTGTGCCATATTTCACCTACTTACAAATGGTCAGTTGTGATCAGTGTGCCACCACAGTAAACAAATGTAAAATAAACAAAAAAATAAGGGCCACAGAAAAAGTCTGAAAGAGAAAAGACAAAGCAGGCTAAGAAGGAATACTGGCTTGCTAACAGCTAAGAGTGCAGCTGTAATTGCAAAGAACAAGGCATCTAAGGTGCTCTACCAACATCTGGAAAGCGACTAAGCAGATGGCACTAAGATGCTCTATCAGGTTGCAAGTCAAAGACAGAAAGACAAAGACTATATTTATCAGACAGAATTCATAAGGGATGGCAGCAACAACCAGCTCACCAGCCCACAGGACAACAGCAGCTTTTGAGTATAGAAAATCCCTCAGAAGTTGTACTGCCCCATACACACTCTACAATGGAAGGGGAAGAAGAACCCATTGTAAAAGAAGTAAGAAAGTAGTAAGGAAAATGAAGTCCGGGAAAAGCAGCAGACTCAGATGAAGTCACAGCAGATATGATCACGATTTTGGGAGAGTTGGGGGAAAATAGGTCCTGAGGGTAGTCATTATGACATGGAGAAAAAGTTGCTTCCAAAATGCATGGAGAATAGACATTCTTGTGCCAGTGTATAAGAATAAAGGGATATTCACAAATTTGAGTAGTACAGAGATATGAAACTCCTGACATATAACATGAAAGTGTTGGAGAAGGTGATTGCTGAACACATGTATAGAATAGTAGAAAGTAAGATGAGAGCTGAGTAGTTCGGATTAATATCCGACCCAATGTTTGCAGTGAAGCAGACAGTGAAGAAGAAGCTAGAGTTGGGGAAAGAGCACCACTTGGCACTCAGAGACTTGGAGAAAGCATGACAAGATATTCTGTGATCGTTCAAAGTCCCAAAAACATTGTGTAGGAGGCAGTACAAGCCATGTACAAGGACTTAATGACACAAGTAAAAACAGTGTTCACACTCACAGATGGGCTCTCAGTGGGAGTATGTGTGCATGTGGGTTTAGCTCTGAGCCCACTGTAGTTCATAACGGTGACAGGCTACATTAGCAAACAGGTCTGAGGGGACAGATCAACAAATCTGCTATATGAAGATGATTTGGCATTACAAGCAGTCTATGAACAGAAACTTCAGAAAATGACAGAGGAGTAGAAAGCAAAACTGAAAGCACATGGGATGAAATTGAATACAGACAAAACGGTTACTGCAAGAAACAGAGGAAATCAAAAGAAATTGAGCATTGAGATATAAGGGGAATGGTGGAACAGGATATCAGCTTTAAGTATCTTGGAGGGGCCGTTCAGCAGAAGAGAAATCTGAGTGAGGAGTTTAGAGTGTCAGGGGTAGTATGTGAGAGAAGAATGCCAAAGAAGCTGAAAAGTAAAGCATACAAAAAGAGTGGTACGACCTGTGTTAGAGTATGGTACATAAATCTAGGAAGTGAAGGCAGAGCAGTTATGGAAGCTAGAGCTGGAGAGATAAAGTCTCTGTAGTGGCTGGCAGGATGGACACTGTGGGAAAGAGGAATAAATGACAAAATCATAGGAGAAACCAAAGCAGATCCAATTACAAAAATGGTCAAGGAAAAGAGATTATGGTGCTTCAGGCACATGAGCAGGAAAGCAAAGGATGACTTGGTGAACAAGGTTTGGAAGACACAGGAAGAAGGCAAAAGAAAAAGACGATGTCCACCTAAGAGATGGATGGATAGCATGAGAGAAAACCTGCAACAGTCATGTATGACTGTCTTAGAAGGGAGAAGACTGACACTGAATCAAGAAAGGTGGTGACACCCTGACCGAATGTAGAAAAATGTTAAAAATGTAGTTAATGACAAAGATAACATTTTAATATTGTTTGAAGTCCAGACCTTTCCATATTTGACACTAATTTATCCAAATAATTTTCCATTGTTTTTCCACAAGAAGAAAGTAGACTCATATGCATGTCTCCAATCATGAGGAAGCTCCCCATATTTAAATGGCTCAGTGAATAACAGATATAATGGCACTGTAAGTTCTTAGGTCATTATTATTAATTCCATCTCCTTCCTGTGCTTATTAATTTGTATTTCTTTACTCCTACCACATCTTATGTGTGTGTGTGTGTGTGTGTGTGTGTGTGTGTGTGTGTGTGTGTGTGTGTGTGTGTGTGTGTGTGTGCATATCTATATATATATATGTATATATATATATATATATATATATGTATATATATATATATATATATATATATATATATATATATATATATATATATATGGTGTATATGCATATGGTCGACTGGTGAATGGTTGACCGGGTATGGCTGAAAGGAGTGCAGTAACATCTCAAAACTGCGATTGCAAGTGTTGCAAATAGCAAAATCCCGTCCCCTTTTTGACCCATGTTACAACTCGTTTTAGGGTGTAGAACCGTCGGAAATGTTGAATTCAGAGTTTTTAACGACATTTTGACAGTTCGACATTACGGGATTCATGGAGAAAAGTCATTCAAATGTATGGTCAAGCAATGAGCACTCGAGCTTATGAATGTAAACCTATATATATATATATATATATATATATATATATATATATATATATATAAGTCCGCTTCTAAATCTTGAAAGCTCATAATCTTGAAATTCAGAATACTGAAGCCAAAATCCTGAAAGTTCAAAATACTGAAAACTCAAATACTGAATTTCATAATATTGAAAAAACAGAGTACACCAACACATACAATATTCCAACACAACAACATAACAGAACATATTACTCTTCTCCAACTATAAGCAGGGGGCATGACCCCATGCACCCCCCACACCCCCTGCTACTTAAATACATCAACTCCGAGATCGCACTCCACAGAAGAAAATGGCAGACATACCATTATATGCTTCATGACTGTCTGTTGTAACCTTAGTCATGTTCTCTTTTAATTTGTTATACTACAACATAACTCATTTTAGTGTAGTAAAGTGAGATCTCGGAGTTGATATATTTAACTAGCAGGGGGTGTGGAGGGTGCATCCCCTCACATGGGCAGTGCAGGGGGGCTTGCCCCTCAGCTAATAGTTGGAGTAAACTATGCTTTGCCTTTTATTTGTTTCTCTATGTACTTCTACTGGAATATAGTAAGTGTTAGTATCCTGTAGTTTTTTTCAATATTATGAAATTCAGTATTTTGAATTTTCAGTATTTTGAACTTTCAAGATTTTGGCTTCAGTATTTTGAATTTCAAGATTATGAGCTTTCAAGATTTAGAAGTGGACCTACACACACACACACACACATATATATATATATATATATATATATATATATATATATATATATATATATATAAAGATATATGCATCTATAGATAGAGATCTCTCTCTCTCTCTTTCTCTCTCTCTCTCTCTCTATATATATATAGATAGATAGATAGATATGGTTCTACTTAAAATTATCTAAACTCACAAATATCTAAACTCAAAATAATGACAGAAAATATCTAAACACAAAATATTGACAAAATCTAACCATCCAAAACCAATGTCTTTTCAGCCTGGAAAAGCCCCCCTCTGCACCCCCCACACCCATGCTAATTGGGGTCTATATTACATTAGCGAACGCTTGAAATTGCGAATGCTATGTAATCGACCCAAACAGTCCGGGAAAAAAAAATCACTAATCTATAAAAACAAACAAAAAACCCAAACACAAAATAAAGTGGGGGGCTTCATCCCCCCCATCCCCCCTACTTAAATATACCAACTCCGAGATTGTAACACAGAGGAGGAAATGGCAAAGTCCTGAAAATGGCCAGTGATTTTTTTCTCTAGGAAAAAAATTGCTGTTCTGTGCTTTTGGTATTTTGCCGTTCCGCGTAAACTTGTTTGATGAAACAGCGTTCACAACTTTAAACATTCGCTTAAATAATAGGAACCCTGCTAATTATATATACCAACTCCAAGGTCACACAGTAGTGGGGAAAGGGCATAAATCCTTCCTTAGTATAACTTCAATGTTGTCGATATTTTATGTTTAGATATTTTTGCGTTTAGATTTTTATTGTTGATCTTTAGTGTTTATATATTTGTGAGCTTAGATAATTTTAAGTAGCCCCATAGATATATATATATGGATCTAGTTCATATGCTCGAAATAACGTTTCACTGAACATGAAATGAACAAGCTCATAATACCGAAAGCACAGTGACACGAAAGTACACCTTACCGATGTACAAATCACTGATTCACTCACACCCCAGTGCTTGAAATGCAAATAAGTTAAACACATCTCCTCATGTACTACATATCCATCACAGCCTGTATCCAGCAAATAAATGAAACTCATGTCTCCTTGTGTAGTGTATATCCATTACAGACTGTATCCAGTAAAAGAAAGTGAACAGTGTTACATGCTCAATACGGGTAAAATTTGCAAAATAACATCAAACATAACATTTATTTTTTCAAAAGACATGCTATTGCCTTTAAGTATTTCAATTTCTCATATTTCTCCTTATGCTCACAGATTGTTTGAAATTGAATTTGCCGGCGAATCAATGCTTTCTTTTTTGGAGAAGGAGGACAATCAGTGGAAATTCGGTGACGTATCTCATCGACCCTATTTTGCTCTTGTACAAAAGCCAATAAAATGCTGTACACATCAGAAATGTTTCCCCGCTATACATTTAAATCTTCGGTGCCATGCTTCTACGGCATTTTGCGTTCTAGGCAAATTAAGTTCATTTAGAACGCAGACATTCCAAAATTTAATAGGAAACAAAGGGGGAAACCATATACAAGTTGTTCATAGGTTAGTATTAAGCTAACTGCCCTTGCAAGCCATTTTAAGCCTAGCCAATTATCCCTTGTGAGACTCAAACCCTGCACCTTGTGTCTGTAAGGCAAACACCTTAACCATTAGGCCACCCTCTGAAAAACCTTGTAAAATACCACTCAGAGAAATATTTTAATAAAGGTTTTCCTTCTTCAGAGACTACACTTTTCAACATATTTAACAGGCAGCACATCTGCTTCTTCCAAATACGCTAGAGTAGCTAATTGCTTGACAGATACTTGAAAGTGCATGTCTGAATTATAAAGTGAAGCAATACCAAGTGCCTGCAGTTTGCGCCAAATGTTTTTCCCAAAGTGAAAAAAGCAACCCTTACATATGACATTGCTAATATTTTGCTTTATGCTCTTTATGGCTGCAATCTCAAAATCACAAAGGATAAAAGAGACATTGTACGCTATTGTTTCATCATTAAATAACAAACAAACATTGCCACATAAAGTTATATGAACAAAGGGACTTTTTAGTCATGAGGCAATAAATTTAAGGAACACCTTTGGAATAAGGACCATACTTGACAACTGAATGTATAGTGTACAGTTGTCTACACTCTGCATCTCTACAAAAATAAGTGCCATCCATCAACCAAATGTCAGACAAACTTAAATCTTTCAGATTTTGTTTTGTTGGTAACATTACCACTATGTTTTGTCCAGTACTATCAGTTAACATTTTCTTCAGAAACACTCCATCTTTTAAGGGGAAGTTCTCTGGTATAATATCATCTAATGAGAATGGAGTAGTTAATCTCGGTCATCTTTTCTTTACACAAACTCTTTTCACTACCTGTAGCAGTGCTCTCCTACTGGGAAAATGGGGAGCAAAATCTAGGGAAGTTGAAGCTACAGCGTCATCCACTATAAGACACAATGAATTCCTAGAAAAACATGCTCTCTGCCTCAAGTTGTTATAAATCTTATATTTCTCTACTGCATCAGGCTCTCCTGAATGGTGATGCTTAACCAATTTAACTAACTCTTCACCAGTGGTAATTGAAATTGTAATAGCTCTTCCTCTACACTTCTCTGCTACTTTTTATTTACAACATCAGTATTTCTTTGTTTTGGTCTTTTTCTCTAACTGATTTACGTAGCCTTCTATCAATAAGACCTCACCTCCACGTTGAGATTTCCCTGTTTGGTATATTTGTCCCAATACACCAGGTGGTAGTCTGCACAAGTCCGCCATAGCTTAATACAGTATGTTTGTACATGTTCTAAGCCAGCTGTACTTTACTTAAAGGTACAACCATTAATTATATATACACTTAGGTTTACTATTGAAACCTTGAAACTGCATGCATTGACCGGTCACATGGTTGATCTGAAATCTTGAATCCGGAACAGAGAAAATGTGGCCATGTGGCCATGTTGAAACTGAATACATCGACACCCATATTTCGATGTATTCGACACAGCAGGAGGTGACATCAGTTATTGATGCTATGCAGTTTACCATAATGTGACATTTCACAGTCAATGGTACGTATATTTTACTATTTTGCAGGGGAGCAAGTCCCCCTGCACCCCCCCACACCACCTGCAAATTATACATACCAACTCCGAGTTCACAATAAAGTGAGGAAATGGGTTAATTCCCTGTTCCCCACTGAACCATGATTTCCATTCACAATGCCGAACTCAGATAATTGTACTAAACAACCCATTTACTGTAATGTAGTCAATGCTTTTTGAGTGGGCATTATGCCCATTGGAGTACTGCCTTTCGTCCACATGCTGGTCGACAGCAGTCACTTCGCAGATTCAGTAGTAAGCCATCTACTTATATTAGCCTTCCCTTGCCTCTTTTTTCTGCCTTCTCTACTGAAATGATTATATTTTTTCTGTACACTAAATGTTTTGTTTTATGAATGAACTGAATAAACAGTATTATCATTCTCTGTAATATGGGAATAGATATCATAACAGGGTTTATTTTCTCTTTTCTCTTAGCATTATACATATTAGTCAGTTTCTTTTTCTTCCTATTTATTTGTTGTGAAGCTCTCCCATTCATTCTTTATTTCTTTCCTTTCTCCTATATACTGTGAATCCCTAGGTTGCTATACAATTGTATCCTGAATTCCTAAGTGTCATCTGTGGTATCAAGTTCAGTTTTTACTAGATGAAGATGTTTACTTTACTAATGAGTTCTAGTTGTGGTTTGCCTAATATTTTGTATTGTATTAGCCCTGTCATTCATATACATCACAACAATTTTCAAGTTGTGCCAACTGCACATGCACAATCATCCTAGGAAATCTTGATTTACAACTCATCCTGCTTTTGACAAGAAGAATACAAGCCTCTAGTGTTATCATGTATTACCTTTATATGTACACAGGATTTAGTACATTGTACAAGATATGTATGCTCCAACAAGTCATTAATGACATATTCATTTAAAGAATCCATATTCAGTTATAAACAATTTAAGTAACTAATTTCTAAAGAAACCAAATATCGTGATGAATGATCACAGAATTCAAAGAAATTAAAATAACTAGTAATTCAAGTTAAATTACATGAGGAAATCGCATAGACAATATACAAACAGGTATTAACTGGTATTAAATTAAGTTGCCTCCTATTCCTTCTCTCAAACCACAGTTTCTTCTCTAGTCAATAACTCTAGAATTTTGCTCTTTCCTCTTTTTCATAACTGTTGATGTGAATCCTTAACCTCTTCTTTTCTGTAACCTTATCCATTCAGATTAACAGGGCAACCCCCAACTCACTTTTATACTTTATTCCTTTAGATTTTTACAAATTTTAATATTTCGAATGTCTGATAACTTTTAACTCCTGATTTCTTTTCTCTTTTTTTGTACTCCTGTTCCCATACTTCTACATCTGGCTTACCCTATTTCCTTCTTCAAAGTAATCCCTACCCCCCCATTTTTACTTTCCTTCTTTGACAACTAGTACTTGTCTCATACACCTAAACATCTAATCTATGATGAATCTATAATCGCTATACTTAAGATATTGTTTGTACTCACAAAGTGTCCACTATCATTTCTTTAAAATGTTTCCTCTCCCTAAATATTGGTCAACTTTTCTTTCTGGGCCTACACTGAAAAGGGGTCTTGTATGACCTAGTTAGACTTCTGATTAAACAAATGCAAATAAACAAACAAAAAAACAAACAAACATTAATTAATTAATTAATTAATAACTGATTAAGTACACTGATTTAAACTTGCGCATATGGAAATGCTTCATAATATAATTTTTCCTCATATATCATGGCAGTCATACAAGTCCTACTAAGCACGGTCACAGCTCATGTTATACCAAGTTAGGCCTCTTATGAGGGCTAGAATGTGATGGCCTTCCATCTAGACCTTTTTTCTTACAAACAATAAAACTCAGAGGTAAAATAAAGTATAAATCAGAATAAGGATTCTCCTACCAATTATATGCACAGAAAATAAAGCTGTAATGGATAGTTTGAGATAAGATCTGGGAGTGATTTTTGACTTGTTTCCCATTTGAAAAATGAGAGTGCTTTCAAATTGAAAGTACTTCCAGCATAGCAAATCAAAAACAAGAAAGCCTAAAGGTCTTGCTGCCCAGTGTTAGGAGTCTAAACAAGAACCTCCACTCTCTACAAGCTCTCTTCCCTCTCCGTAGACGTGTCCAACCTGTGGCCCGCGGGCCGCATGCGGCCCTCAGAGCTCTTCCATGCGGCCCTCAACCTCTAACTGCAACATCGATGTATGCATGCCCCAAAACACTTTTTTTGTTTTGTGTTTTTTGCTCCCATGACCTGTAACGCTAATGTCGGTGTGCGCATGCACCAAAGCACCCTTCTAGTTTTGTTTTTGAGCCAAAAAAGGGTCAGTGTGTTTACGCTATTATTTTGCGCCAAACAATCAGTATGTGTGTGTGTGTTCTCGCTGAAGAGGGACTCATGTATGGATCTGCCGCTGTTGCCTTTGAAATGGACAGCAATTACCTGTGTTAATAGGTAAGTACGGAGTGAGTGAGTGCATGCATGAAAGCAGAACTGTGTACATGAAAGTAAAAGAAGAGTGTGTGTGTGTGTATATGTGTGTATATGTGTGCATGACAGAGAGAGATGCATGCACAAAGAGGCTAACAATGATCAGTCTACCTACTGAACACAAACAAGTTAGCTCACAAATACATCATACATTAAGAGTACACTTTCATTAAATTGTGGCTTTCCTGACAGGGAGAGTGTTGTATTGAACATGAACTAATACCTCTTAACTGTATGGATTTTCAAATAATATCTGGATTTTTGCCTCATCTACTAATTTGTGTCTTTTGCTTAGGAAATAAAAGTAGTCATCCAAGGTAATGCAGTTCCAGGGAGTAAGAATGAGACAGCAGCCTAGGGTTAATGGGTCAGTAGTGGACTGACTATGTGAGACTGTAGCATATAAAGTTGTATTGTTTTTTCAGACAAACAAAAAAGCACCTAGTACTGTTTTTTCATTGGTGGGTTCTAAGCAGTGGTAGATTGGACAACAGTAAGCATAGCTCTGGCGGATCATCAATACTGGCAAATCAAGTGGGCACAATGTCATTTTTTAAATGTTGGGGATTTTAGTGTGTATGTGTGTGTTTATGTGTTGGGAGGGCTGCAACAGTAGATGATTATTAAAGACAGAGACTTAAGACTGTGGAGAATATGTTTCTTTGTTTCCAAACCTAATACTTTGGTACGCATGCCAGAAGTAGATTTTTTAAGACATAGCTTCTTGCCATTTACAGTGATGGATATTTACATTTAATGGACAATGTATTAGCGTGGGCCTGTGGGGTTCTGAAGGATGCCAAGTCTACCACTGCTAATGTCTTGTAAAGTGACCTGGAAATGGATATTGGGATGTTACTGAAAAAATGTAGTAAGTGGGCTTAGAAATATAGTTTAATTAAACAAAGTGTACTTTCAATTTACAGGCCATAATTTAATTTATTTCAGGTAGTCCAGATACTGGTAGATTGTATACCATTAGACTTAATTAGGGAGAGCTGTCATTCTGGGGAAACAAGCAGCCCTAGTTTCAGTGAAAGCTCTGTGGTTGCTTGCAGGTAGGAAGTTGCAGGATGTTTCTGGGTGTGTAATCAATTTAACAGTTTTAAAGATGTTTTCCAAAAATAAATAAATATATAATAAATAAATAATCCTATCTATACTTTGAGCTATTGACAAAGTCTGGGAATTTGTTTTTTTCAAAAGCGAAGGTCAGCATTACAGCTCAGTAAACTGTCAGTCTGTGAGTAACTTCTGCACAAATTAAAATGTCTGAATGTCAAATGGCTTTAGATTGGAGGGAAGTTTAATTTTATTTATTTTATTTTATTTTACATTTGTTTACCGGGAAAGTCCGACTGGACACAGGTCCATTTTCAGTGGAGGCTTGGGGAGAAAAGCTCCAAAAATAACACAAAACAATATAATACAATACACGAGAGAGAGAGAGAGAGAGAGACAGCAAATTATGGATGTAGTACTCATACAATATGGCAGAAATTACATCTTGTAACAGTGAGAATCAGTGAGGTACAGAATAAACTTAAAAACATTTTTTTACAGTTATAATTACAGCAAGACAAATATCAATGAGTTAAGTTTTTAGGAGAAAGCTGTTTGTACATAGCTGAAGCTCTGAAACAATCTTTTGGTATGGATTAACCTGGGAATTGACAGAAGTTATATGTTTACACCAGTATGTAGCATTATAGCTTATGGTTTTCTTATTGATTTACTTTTTGCCAAGCAGTTGTTTGTTGATTTATTGATGGTCCTTTTGGTGGTTGGAAATTACATGGATGAATACATCTCTATTATGATTTTTTTTCAGATATTTTGACTTCCAGACAATTTCATTCAGTGAGTGGGTGTCATGTGATTACTGAGGTTGCCTATTTTACAAGTAGGGGCTTTTTTGTATGTGTGTGTGTGTGTGTGTGTGTGTGTGTGTGTGTGTGTGTGTAAGAGAGAGAGAGATTTAATATGTATACTAAATATAATTTTGCAAATAGAATTCTTAGTTAAACATGCCCCTCTTCTTGGGCAACTAGACTTGAGTAACCAATATTAGATCTTAGCCATCCAGCTGGGAAAGGTTAGTATGTGGATTTTCCATCTGGTTTGATGAAGGCTATGCTACTTACCCAAGGACTACATTTATGGCTATCCATCCAGCCATTGTGTTGCTGAACTACACTGTTTGATAATGAGAAGAGCTTTTTACAGAAGTTGAAGGTTTTTGTGTCAAGAACCTGTCCATAAAAAGTGGCTTGTTTATGTTGCAGTGAAGGCTGTGGTCTTTGTAGTGAGCGTTTTAAGTATAACTATTATTTCTGAGGTAGAGGACGTCTCTTAAGGCAGGATCTTTCTTAGCCTGGAAAGCAAGCCAATGATGAAATTTATAGGGGCCAGTGAGAGACAGAGGAAAGTAAGAAGCTTTTTAGTCTGTTTGGATAACTAAGTGAACTTAGTCCTTTGACCTTTTTTGTAAGAAATGGTTGTAGTCTTTCTTTTGGCAGGGTGTTTTGCTGAGGCACACGGCAAATGGGGCATTTCACTCATTAATGGCTCTTGTAAAGGAAGAATACAGGGATGTTATGACCTCCTTGTCCCTGGATGAGATACCCTTACTAATGAAGTGGGCCATGTAAAAAGCTTTCCTTACAACGTAGACAACGTGGTGGTCAAACGTCAGGTTTCTATCAACCTGGGTGCCCAAGTACCATACGACTTATTGCGTGCTTACAATATTGTTATTAATGTCATAATTTGTGGGGACATCACTCTCCTCAAGGGGGATGATGATGCATTTTTTGGCATTTAGCTTGAGGCCATATTTCTGGCACCAATTATTTGTTTGGGTGAGACCCTCTTGTAGCTTATTCAGAATTGTTTTATTAAGTCAGTAATGTGAATTCTTTACTTTATTGCAAATTTGTGGGTTATTTTTGTGGATTATATTATTGTAGGACTGCTGATGTTGACATTTTACGTAGCAAATGCTAGTGCTGTAGTGAATATCTGTTTATTTGTAAAAAAAAAAAAAAAAATATATATATATATATATATATATATATATATATATATATATATATATATATATATATATATATATATATATATATATATATATATATATATATATAGATATATTAACTAAGATGTTAGAGTTAACTGTTAGATTAGAGAATTAGAATTAGAATGAGAATTAGAATTTTAAGGCAAATATTAGGCATTTATTACATTTATTCATTGTTCAAATGCACCTACAGTACAGCCAGGAGGTCGACTGTGGTCTTCCGGAGCAACAAAAGAGTTAACTATATGATATATTTTATATGCGGCCCCAAGACCATTTCTGTTCACTCAATGCGGCCTCAGCAAGCCAAAAGGTTGGACACCCCTGGTCTATAGGTTCATAGGTTCATAGGCTGGTACTAAGCTATCGGCCCTAGGGCCTATGCAAGCCTAGCCATAACAATTCCCTGAATATTTCTTCCCACAATATTTACTTCTCTTGGCCCCTGTCTAGCAGGGTGACTGACATGATACCGGGGGAGAATTTCCTATCTCCCATCCAATCATCAAGGTTCCTTTTGAAGAGGGCCAATGAGGCACTCTGCTTGACATGTATGGGCAGTCTATTCCAGAGTATGGGGAGTCTCTGGGTCAGGAACCTATCCCTCCAGCATGTTTTGTTCATTGTGATGACAAGGTTTAGATCCCTGGAGCATGTGGCTCTGAGGGATTGGGATTTCTTTAAGTGGAGCATGTCCGACAGCTCAGGGTTTGACATGGCCTTGTATGTTAAGCAGAGATCGCCTCTGAGTAGACGATATGCCACAGAGTATAGCTGGAGTTTTTTTAGATGGTCAGCATATGGCATCTGCTTTAGGCCTGTAATTCTTTTAGTGAGGTATTTCTGTGGCCTTTCCAGCTGTTGCAGATGTCTTGTGAGGTACATACCAAATAGGGCATTATACTCCATAATGGCTCAAAAACAAAACTAGAAGGGTGCTTTGGTGCATGCGCACACCGACATTAGCGTTACAGGTCATGGGAGCAAAAAACACAAAACAAAAAAAGTGTTTTGGGGCATGCATACATCGATATTGCAGTTAGAGGTTGAGGGCCGCATGGAAGAGCTCTGAGGGCCGCATGCGGCCTGCGGGCCACAGGTTGGACACGTCTACTATAGACAGTAATCTAGCCTTTGACCATCACATGTCTACAGTAATGAGGAAATCATTCTATGTTGTGCTACGTATAAACAAAGGTATGGCATCAAGGTCCAAGGAAGTCCTTGCTTCATTGTATTCAGCATTCAGCAGACCTATCATTGAGTACAATGCCCCCTTTGGTATGTACCTAATCAGGTATATCCAACAATTAGAACGCCCACAGAGGTTCCTCACTAAAAGAATGCAGGAGGTAAGTAACATGTCATATACAGACCACCTCAAAGCCCTATCCCTGTATTCTGTCTCCTACAGGCTGCTGAGAAGAGATCCATGCCTGGCATATAAGGCATTGTCAGATCCCACCCTGATGGACCTCATGCATATCCACAAAAAAAAAAAAACAGCACCAGAATTACTCTTTCTAAAGACTTAAAACTTGCCTGTGATATAAATAGGACCTGCTGGAGAGGCAAGTCTGTGACACAGAGACAACCCCCTCCCTGGAACAGGCTCCTCATCTATGTTAATCAGAGTTCGTTCTTAACCCAATTCAAGTGTAATTGGACAGTTGGGTAGGGAACAGGAAATTCATCCCTGGTTTTGATGCCCTTGTCTCTAATGGACGTAGGCAGTCTGTAAACTGCTCAACTTGTAGATCCCTGCTTGTAAATGTTTCATCTCCCAGATCCCTACTTACACCTATCAAGGGTACCAGAACTTGTCAGTGATCTGTGATGCATGGTTAGACTTAAAATTCTCAATTGGTCATTAGCCTAGTACACACCTATGAACCTATGAATATATGAACCTATATTGACTTTCATGTTTACATTGGGTACATGCTCTAATTAAATATCAGGGATGCTTAAAAAGTATTATCATTTATTTTTTTTTAAATGCCTTTTTACTAAGAGGAGTATTAAAGCTTATTCAGTCTTTACTGTTCCTGCAGTTTTAACTTGAGGTTGGGACTCCAGAAAGGACCACCCTGCACTTTTAGAATTTTAAAATTGATGGTTTAGATTTTGACTTATTACTGCTGAAAATCACACAGGCACAGACACACACACACACACACACACACACACACACACACACACACACACACACACACACACACACACACACACACACACACACACACCCACACACACAAGTAGAAATACATATCTATATAAATACAGTATACAGTAGCCCTGTGGCTATGTGTTTTATCCATTTATGATGGTACTGGTTTCATTTATTGGTTTTATGAGAAATATGCTTTATGATGAGGCCCTTTTATTTGGTCTTTACCCTTTTTGCTACACTTGTGTAACTAGCTTAGCTTTTAATACCTTTCAGAATCAGACAGTTTTGAGGCAACATAGGTCATGGACCCTTCAATGATTTGCTATTTACAGATTCTCAAAGCACCAGGGCCTAACTTCTGTTAAAGTATCTCAGTGCCACCATGGCAAAAAATCTCATATGGACAGGGCCCTCATTTTATATGCAATATTCCAAGGGAAACTATTTTCTATTGCAAGTCTGTGGGAGATACTCATACACAAGTGTGTGTGTGTGTGTGTGTGTGTGTGTGTGTGTGTGTGTGTGTGTGTGTGTGCATGCGCATGTGTGGCAGGGACTCACACTCAGCTGGCCACTACAAACTGCTGTGCATGAATGTAAGGTCCATTCTCAGTCCAACACCTTAATCGAAAATGTTTTTAATTCTATATTCTACTTCCAAGCAATTATTTCCAAGAAAATTAGGGATCTACCTGAAAATCTAGAAGACAGAAATGCCCACACTCCCAAAGCTTTGTACCCTTCATTCTGTAAGGTGGCAGCACTCATTATGATTAACCTCCAACCCATATCTTTAAACTTTCCTTAACTGCGTGCATAATACCACAACAATTCAAATATATAATAACTATGCCAGATATAAAACTGACTCCTTTACTAACCCTTGGAATTTCAGACCCATACTCACCCTTTGCCCTCAAACAAAAATATTCAAAGAATCCAACACATCCAAATTGTCTACATTATTGAATTTATAAACAAATGTAGTCTGTTAATTTTCTCCAAACATAGTTCTAGAGCAAGTCATAACACTGTTACAGCTACATACATATTACATATAGGATCAAATAAATGATGGAAAAAATCCACCTCTGTGCTGAATTTCTATTAACATAAAAGGGCACTTGAAAGTGTTGATTTGTAAAATTTACCTGCAAAACCTCATCCTCTTTACCTTCATCTCAGATGTATTGAAATTGCTAAGAAATTGCCTGGCTAATGGCATATTCAACATTCAAAATAGAAATTTTGTCTCAGAACTAGGCATCTTTACAGCAGGTGTTCCTCAAGGGTCAGTGCTAGGCCTTAATAACTTTTCACTATCCATAGATGTTATAATCTCTACTACTCTAACTGATGCCGTTACCTGTTTTGATGATGGTATTTTCTTTCATAAACCTCACCCCATATCCACGATCATAGACCAACAACTACAAATGGATTTCACAGCTATTTTTGTAAGATTCATGACAGATTCATGCTAAAAATTGCTAAAACTGCCAGCATACTGTTTGAAGCAAGGCAGAAGCTCAAAGTCAGTAACTCCACAAACATAAATTCACCAGCACAATAATAAAATAAATAAAATACAAGCTTACAAGTATCTAGGCCTCCTATTGGAGCTATCACCAACTTTCACTTCATAATTGGCAATGTCTCCAACCAACTTAAAGCGTGTTAGAGTATCTCCAACCACCTTACATTAAAATTTAGAAGAGCATTAACAATCAATATCCTGATCCCTTGAGTTGAAAGAATTATCACAATACTTGTATTAAATTCTAACAGTAAAACTAACCTCCTACTAAGTACTATAAAAACATATGTTGTTTTGGATCCCCTTCATATCATCGTATACCAAATCAGCGAATCACAGAAGGTCGAGACCAAAATGTCAAACTTTCTAAACAGCAAAATGAAACAATGCCAAAAGTTCAGGACACTGAAATACTACTACACATGTGCCGGTGCCGGCCTAACTGCCCTGATTGCGTAAATTCACTCAGTGCTATGAGAACAGGCAAATTAAAGGTTTTAAGTTTTTCCAATAATTTACCTGTTGCAAAGATTGTTGGTGGAGACCATGGTGCAGTGTGGATCAGGGCTTTAGCCTTTTCCCCATGGTAGTGTGATCTCGGAGTTGGTATATATAAGTTTTGCAGGGTGTGGGGGAGTGCAGCCTTCCACATGGGGGGGTGCAATTTGGTTCTCACAGAGTTGTCAACCAATAAGTTTAATAGCAGAAAAAGTTTTGATGAGAAGATTAAACTCTTTATATGATTTTAGAATAAAATCTTTTGTTTTATTTGGATTAACTCAGTAGTCTATCACAGAGCTTACTTTACCTATGAGAAAATAAAAAAAATAGTGTTTTCCACTTTCACAAGATTAGCAGAAGGTCATCTGAATAATCTGAGTATTTCATAGACATATTTACAATATTCATTGAGTGCATGTATTCATCTGTTATGGATAAAAGAGAATTGGATTTAATGTAAGAATGAAAAGAGCGAGTAATAGCAGGTACCCAGCTTAACTCCAAATATTTGAACAGTGATATTACCATTAATATTTTCTGGGTAACTAGTACTAAAAGAAACAAAACTGAAATTGTAGTGAATAATGAATCAGGCAGTTTTAACTTACTTCGCAACACAGATATACATTCTCTATCCAGTTATTCAAAGGCTTTGCTGGCCTTTTTTGAAGTTAAAGCAACATTTGAAGTTAACTTAGTGTTACTATTTTGAATATAGAGTATTAAGACATGTACTATACAATTTTCTAGATTCATAGATTTATTGAGAAAGAAGCTAATCTGTGATATTTGATATGTATTTTGATATATTATTTATAGGAAGTAAATTGATATACTCTATTTAAAAAGGCATAAGGTGGTAGCTTTCAGGTTTTTGAGAAACATTGTTTCTGGTTTGAGAAATATTGTTTCTATAACAATGAATTAATGTTGATAATTCTAAAGTACTGGTCAGCACTAAGTGGTTCACAGTTAGAATAATTCAAGCAGACAGAAACAAAGGCTAGAAAACTATCTATAAAAGTCATTAGATAGTAGACCCATAACAAGTAGTGTTTTTAAGTTCACAGTATAAATTGTTCAGTATTCATGCCAAAATCATGAAGAAAGGGAATGCCAGATATACTTTGCCCTAGAAAGTATTGCTTATACCCAACTGAGGTATTAATTCTATCAGAGAATGAATCATTGATGAAGGGAGAAGAAAGCTGTAGTATAACAATAGACAAAAATCTTTTCTTTGATGTCCATATTGCTCAGACCATCCAAAAAGTCCATAAAAATGGGAACTCTTTATAGACACAAGAATTTTCTCACAGACAAAGCTCGAATCATCTTAGCTCAAACTCTCCTACTGTCCACCCTTATGTATGCAGCACCAATCCTGACCCACATTAGAAAAATTGACCAAGACAAAATTGAGTCATGTTATAACAAAGTTGCCAAATTTGATAACAACTCTACCTTCAGATCCCATCACTGCCAGGCACTTAAGGATATTCAATGGCTAGAATTTCCTCAACTACTCACCTACAAACAGCTAGTCAGTGCCTTCAACATCCTGAGTACCCTGACAAAACTCCAGCTGTACAACAACTACTTTCCTACTATTCTACTAATCGTCCACTTCGTTCTACCAATAAATCTCTCCTCTGTATAACTAGTGCCAACAATAGTGCAGGGAAAGCTCTATACTCTCATACCATAGCTAAAAACTGGAATAACATCCCCTCTTCTATAACTTTTTCCTCTGCTATCACACAATTAAAACAAATCACTCAAATCACACCTCAGGAAAACCTGGATTTGCCCATATATAACATAAAGATTACTATTTCTTATTTCGCTTTGCCTCCTTCCTAATCTTCCTACTGTTGAAATAATACAAGATTATAAGGTCTAGACTTGTATACTTATAATTATTTCATAATTTATTGGGACAGTTTAAGCTCACTATTGTTATTATGCATGTCTCTGTGCTATCATTGTCTGTTTGTCTATTTTTGTTACTTAATCTATCTAATTGTGGAGCTCTTCTCCCTGGGCCTCCACTGAAAATGGACCTGGTCCAGTCGGATTATTCCGGTTAACAATTTTGAAATAAAAATAAATAAATAAATAAAATAATAGTTCAGTTCTTATGGAGACGTCTGGATACTATACATGCTGTAAAATCCTCTTCCTTCCTAGAAAGAAGCAAACATTCCCCCGAATTCTCAAAAGCCTGCACAGAGTGCAAGATGAGTGCAGTAGCTCACGCAGGCAATATGTCTGCCGTGCGATCTAGGAACAGCCGGCAGGGGCTTGCATGAGAGCTCCAGCAGTAATCTTGCATGGACTAAGCCCTGGTATGCAAATCACCTCATTTGCTCGAGAAATCCATGCAAATGAGGTGATATTGTAATCCAGGAAGCTTGCAATAGTCTGTGGAAGACAAGTGCAATCTGCAGAAATGTACTCGGTTACTAACCGAGTACATTTCTGCATATTCCAAAACGGAGCTATGACAGCTTCAAATAAAGGATGCATATTATTGAGGAAGCATGCCAATGGCCAAGTAGAAGGCCATTGGCATTGAAAACTGTTTAAAAAATTAATAAAATAACTTTAATTTTGTTTTCGCTGATCTCAGCTGTTTAAGCATAGGTCAGCAGAGCGCAAACGGGATCGGGGGGAAAATAATAAAATAAACTGAAAATGGTCATTCAGTATTCTGCCATGCAAGTCAATGGCAGGCAAAAGACAACTTGGCCAGTGAGTATTGGTTGCTAAGGGGGGAGGCTCAGTGTGGGACATGTAACTATCCATTAGTAGGCAATCCTATGCAAATGAGGGAAAGGTTAGTGAATCACAGTTTTCTCCAGGGTATGAGGCAGGTCCCAAGAGTGTAAGAGTATAAATAGCTGGGTACAAGACTAGGATATAGGTGACATCATGGAGGGGGTGTCAGGCATACTATAAGTGGATTGGAGACCTGTGGCTTGAGAATGCTCCCAGGTTAGCACAGCTAAGCCAGGGTTGTGTCTAAACCTGCCTAGCACTCGTTACAAAGTGTAAGCAGGTATGCACACTATGCACCAGGCTTTACAGGAAGAAAAAGGAAGTTAAACCAGGGAAAAGCAGCTCCATGCACATTTGAGCACTCCATTCGCGTGACACACACACGGGCCTAAACAGGGAGGCAATGGGAAGGAAAAACAGCAGTAGGAAGGTAATCAAGGAGACCTATTTGAGCTGCCAGGTGAAATGTATCAGAATCAGCTAATCACACAGAAAGCAGACCAGCCCAGCCCAGAACACCACTATAAACCAAGCAAACACCTATCCCCCTGGTGTTTTCCACACTCTACACCACCGGTGTATACAAGCGGGGAAATTTTAAAACCAAACCTACAAAATGAGAAGGGCTGCACCAGGCAACATAGAACAAAATGTGCAAGAGGCTGAGGGTGGTGAGGATGTCAATGCTGCCGAACAACCCACAGTGAGGAGACAGAGAAGAGTGTACAGACCCAGGGTAACCTACCAGGGGCTACATGAGCTGGAGATAGTGGAGCACTATAGGGTGGACAGAGAACTCCTACAGCAAATCTTCGAGCTGTGTAGGCCACACCTGACACACCACACTAGCTGAGGGGAACCCATCCCAGTGGATACCAAGGTATGTGTAGGCCTAGGTATACTAGCCACAGGTACCTCCCAAACTACAGCTGGGGATAACATGGGCATCTCACAGGCATCAGCGTCCAGAGTATTCCACCAATTCCTGGATGCCATGTCAGCACATGCCAGTGAGCACGTATATTTCCTCAACACACATGAGGTTTTGACTAGCAATATGCATCTCTTCCACCAAATAGCTAACTACCCTTGGGTAGTGGGGGCTATAGACTGCATGCACGTATGCATCAAAGCACCACCCGGTGAACAGGGTAGGGTCTACATCAACCACAGGGGCATCCCCTCCATCAACTGCCAGGTTGTATGTGATTCCCAGGGCATTATACTGAATGTGTGTGCTGGCTGCCCTGGAAGCTATGACAATTCACACATATAGCAACTGACACAGCTGTACCACAGATTTGCCAATGTGGACATCTCCTACGGTCACCTAGTGGAAGATGCTGGGTACCCACTGGAGCTGTGGCCGATGACACCCATCAGAAATGCACACACACCTGGACAACAATGCCATAATGACACACACGCACAGGCCAGACATATAATAGAGTGCGTGTTTGGGATGCTCAGGTCACGGTTCCGGTGTCTGGACACATCCGGTGGAGCCCTGCAGTATTCACCAGCTACATGTACCCAGATATTAATGGTATGTGCTATGCTACACAATATGATCTTGCGGAAACAGCTGCAGCAGGAACAGCATGTGGCAGGGCCACACAGCCCCCCACCAATGCCAAGGTCTGTGCAGGTACAGAGTGACTCGGAGGAGGAACAACCTGAGCCTGCCTCAGTAGGGCAGAAGGGGGTGTGCCCAGTATGCCCTGGCCTTAGCAAAGAGGCAACTCATAGCATATGCACTGATACAGTAGGGCCCCAGGGAATGACACCTCTCTCTGACTCGCACAGACAGTAAAAGGGATGCCAAACATGACACTACCTGTGCCTAACCATGTATATGAAGTGTACTACGTGCATCCGACATAGGCAGCCCTCCAGCACCATCCGCAAGTCCAGCACATCCTCAAGGTAAGTCAATCAACCTACCAATTGTCAAATTGAATAGAATGTGTTTATACCTGTAGCTATGGTATGGATGTAAACATGCAAGGGAATTGGGTGGCCGGATGTCAAGGAAGCAGAGAGTAGACACCCATAGTGGCAGCATGAGATCTGTAACACATACTGGAGTCACCATAGTAGCCAGTACTACACAGGGTGACAGAACCCACTGCAGGAAATGGCCTGACTGACAGGGGTGTTCATAAGAGCCACACATACCATTCAGGAAGGATCACATACCCAGCAACAGTCCCGGCCAGCAGGACAGGTGAAGACAAACACAAACAAATGCTGTACTATGGCCTTCAAATGTGCCCTATGGTTAACCCCACCCCCATACTTACACAGCCAGACTGCAGCAGGCCAGGTAGTCGAATGTAAGTCATGAAGGCTAGGAAGTCAGACACTAATATGTAAGTAAACAAAGCTAGGATCTGTACTACACTGGTAAGCCATAGCCAGCAGGATATGTAAGACTACAGACTGAAATGGAGTACCCGTCGTACCAGTACATTCCTAGAAAATGTGTACAAGTGTCAGGTGTGACCCCCCCATCCAATGTACACATAGAGTAACAGTCAGGTGTGCACCCCCCAGTCCTGTGTAGATCAGTAGAAACAGTCAGGTGCCCCCCGCCCCGCTATGCAGACATGTAGCAACAGTCAATGGGAAATGACCGATGGATACCCTGCAGACACAGCATGCTACCCATTGGTGTACTACAAAAGGTCAGCACCGCAGTGCAAACAACCTGGACGTGGTCCACACATGCAACACAGATGGCCATACTGGGCATGCTCACACACAGAGGAATGAAGGCAATGTCAGTCAACAACATACTGAGAGGTCATACTGGGCATGCTCGCACACTTAAACACATGAAGGCCATGTCTGCAAACACCAGTGGTCCAGACATATCTGGAAGTTGCAGTTCTCAGTATGAACACATGTCAGTATGCACCGCTCCTGCCTTGCACATACAGTGGATAGGAATGCTGGCAAATATGTAAGGACAACACATTATAATACACCCCAGGCACACAGGCATAGATGTGAGGAAGAGGGTGACTGTGACAAGGAGCCATGCGGGTCTGTCCCAACTGGCACACAGCCTAAGGGCCCCCGGCACATGAGGTGCGGATGTAACCCACTGCGGATACTAGCCACCAGTACCTGTCAGCATGACAGACCATGTGGTGCATGTGCCAGCTGTGCAACAAGACTATACAAGGAAGCAGCCATCTAGTAGCTGTATACACGCACCTGTGACATATGACCCTGTGTGTGCCCACATGTGGCATATCAACCCCCACATGAATGGGGTAAGGCCCATGTACACACTGCCCTCCCTATAGCAGTAGTAGGACAAGCTTGCTGAGGTCATCCAATGTGAATTACACCTTTGGGAAAGCTATAACTCAATAAAGTGCATGGCGCGTCCCATACCTGCGTACTGCTGTAGTGACAGAGTAGTTAGGTAGTACTACTAACCTCAGACCTGTCAACTGTGTGAGTATATGTTTGTGTGTGTGCCTGTCTGCCTCTGACTGTGTAGAGTGAAATGCTTGTTAGGCTACTCACACTCTGTGCAATACATATATTAAACCGTGGCAAGGCTGCTGATGTCACACATTGAAACGTACATCTCTGGGAACATGATAGCCCAGTAATCGCCATGGTGCATCCTGTAACTGCGTATTGCTGTAGTCTGATAAACTAGTTAGGAAGATTATTATTTTGTAATGATATCCTTGCAAAAATTGGACATTGTATGCCTTCACTATCTATAGCATTAAATATTTTTATATTTTAAAATATTTTTATAAGTATTTATAATTAATAAATAAATATTATTTAATTAATGTCCACAAAATTACAACATCACTTGTAATTTAATCAATCTAATTGTATATATTTTTTTATTCATTTAATAATTTAATAATTTTTATTCATTTAATAATTTAATAATCTATAATATATATGAATTACATAAGTACCAAATCACCTTAAAAAAAATTAATGTACATTCAAATAATAAGAAATAATTTATACATTGTTTATGTAGTGGTTAACCATCATTACGAATCCCTTAGTAGTTTCACAATTAATATTGGCTTTTTACCTTTATATAGTGATTCTTAATAAAATGCAGAAAATATTCCACAATTGGTGGGATTAGGTAATGTAACACAACAGGCATTTAACGTTGCTTTTTTATGCTTCGATATTCCACTATTTAGATTTTTTACTACTAAGAGTAATTGTACACATGTATTTATTAATTTTAAATAGATTATTACTTTACAATATTTATTTTATGAACATTTATTGCATAATATTTATTTATTTAATTGACATCAATTTTAATATTCAGATTTAAAATAATAAGAACTAGTTTTGTAAGCACACAACTTTATTATAAGCAGGGTTATGTACTGCTATCAATTAATCCGTGGTCCTGCAAAAGCACTAGAATATACTTTTGTTAAGAAATCAGCAATAAAGGTAACATTTACAGTACTTTTAATCAGATTAATTAAGACTAGCAGAGTAGAAAGTATTGCATATAATTTTTTTAGCATGTTGTTATTTTTTAGCGTTAGTTATTTGTACGAAGTAAATACCTAGAAATCACGGCAACCACGAGGTATGTAAACATCTAAAGAACCTAGATAGGTATTCATTTCAATCTTAAGAATTTTTTAAATGCAGTTTTTATTTGGTACACTGTTTAGATTTTTGCTATATAATACCAATAATTGAAAAAGAAAAGTTTTTTATGCGTGCTTCAGTGTTCTTTCTGTCAAAACAGGTTTACTGCACGTATTAATTCAGAATACTGAAAATGCGATGTTGCTTTAAATAACTTAAACAAAAAGCAATGCCTTGCACTTTGAATTGATATAATCTAATTTGGTACGTTATCTTAATTGAATAATTGATTTTAATGCCTGCATATAAGCACACTTGGTGGTTCATCTTGAAAAAGCCCGTCATGGTAACGGGTGAAAGCGCTTGATTTACTTTGGTTTCCATTTGGATTTATCTGTGTCTTGATTTTTATTGTCTGTTCGTGCATTTTCAAAGTTTTTTTGGTAAAGTAATAAAAGAACATTGGTTTTCAACTGAGGCGTATTTGTTCCAGTTCAAGAAGAGTTTATTGGGCTTCAGTGCTTGTGCATACATCTTCTTTGCTTGGTGGGACTTAGTTCGTTTTTTCATAGTTAGGTAGGTGTTTGAACCCCAGCTGTGGCAAATGTGTGTGTCTGACTGGGTAGAAAGCAATGCTTTTTAGGCTACCCACACCCCATACAATACAAATACACTACTTTGCCAAGGCAGATGATAGGTTCATAGGTTCATAGGTAGGTACTAGGCTATTGGCCCTAGGGCCTATACAAGCCTAGCCAAAAATGTACCCTGGCTTTTGCCACCCAAGAAAATTATTTTCCTGTGCCCCTGTCAAGCAGAACCACAGAAGTGATCCCTGGGGCAAATTTCCTATTACCCATCCAATCATCAAGATTTTTCTTGAAGAGTGCTAATGAGGAGCTCTGTTATAGGTTCATAGGTAAAATAGCATGCAAGCTGAGGCTTGAACCCTGGACCCTCAGATTGAGAGTATGATACTCTCTCAACTGAGCTACCTCATACTACATGACATGATGTCACTCATCTAGAAGTACACCTTTGGGAACATGATAGCCCAGTAATCACTGTGGCACATCCTGTAACTGTGTATTGCTGTAGTGTGATAAATTAGTTAGGTAGGTGTTCGAACCCCAGCAAGTGAGGGTGTGTGTGTGTGTGTGTGTGTGTGTGTGTGTGTGTGTGTGTGTGTGTGTGTGTGTGTGTGTGTGTGTCTGACTAGGTAGAGAGCAATGCTTTTTAGGCTACCCACACCCCATACAATACAAATGCACTACTTTGCAAAGGCTGCTGATGTCACTCATCTAGAAGTACACCTCTGGGAACATGACATCACCATGGCGTGTCCTGTAACTGCATATTGCTGTAGTGTGATAAATTAGTTCGGTAGGTGTTCAAACTCACATGATAGCCCAGTAATCGCTGTGGCGTGTCCTGTAACTGCGTATTGCTGTAGTGTGATAAAGTATTGAGGTAGGTATTCTAACCCCAGACCTGGCAACTGTGTGTGATGGTGTGTGAATCTGTGTGTGCATGTGTCTGACTGAGTAGAGAACAATGCTTTTTAGGCCACTCACACCCCATACAATATGCATACTCGACTTTGGCAAGGCTGCTGATGTCACACACCTAGAAATACACCTGTGGGAAAGTCATAGTCCAGTAATCTCTGTAGGGCGTCCTGTAACTGTGTACTGCTGTAGTGTGGTGAAGAACTGTGGTAGGGTTCCATCTCCACCCATGGCAGTTCTGGATGTTTTACGTGCATTGCAATGTTTGTACGGAGCAATGCATCATAGGCCACTCACTTGCAGTGCATTTCAAATGCCCTACATTGCCAATCCTGCTGATGTCATTCATTGTGAAGTAACACTTTGGGAAGAAGATTCTTTAGTAATGCTTGTGGTGCGGCCTATAACAGCTCTATGCTATAGTGTGATATAGACCTTGATCAGGGGTTCTATACCCACACATGTCAGTTGTGGATTTTATGTGTGTTTCTCACTGTCTGTGTAGGGAGTGATGCATTTTAGGCTAGTCACTTGCAGTACAGTTGAAATGCCCTACTTTGGTAAACCTGCTGATGTCATTCAATGTGAAATATACCTTTGGGGAAGGATGTCTCTAGCAATCCCTGTGGTGTGTCCCATAATAGCTCCATGCTGTAGTGTGATATAAACCTCAATCAGGGGTTCTATACGCACACATGTCAGTTGTGGATGTTTTGTGTGTGTCTCACTGGCTGTGTAGGGAGCAATGCATTTTAGGCTAGTCACATGCAGTACAGTTGAAATGCCCTACTTTGGTAATCCTGCAGATGTCATTCACTATGAAATACACCAGTAGAGAATTAGTACTACAGTAATGTCTGTGGTGCGTACTATAACTGTGTAGTGCTGTAGTGTAATAAAGTAGTTAGGTAAGGGTTCTACTCCCAGATATGACATGTGTGTGTTTGAATGTGAACTGTGGGCATTGTGGAGGGGGTTTTGCTAATTATTTCATGGTGACCCTACTAAATATCACAATGTCAACCATACAGGGATAACAGATGTAAATTATTTGGGAGGCTGGGGTGCAAACCCATACCCATACCTGTGACATCAAGGCCAGACAATCCAAGTTAGCAACCCCACTATTACCCATAGCACACACTCAACCCATTTGTCATATGAGCACACATGCCTACGTAGCATGCAGCATGCAATACGTGGGTAGTACACTGCATATTGGCCACTGATAGTAGCTAAGCAGTGATAGCAGTGGGATACAGAGGGCATGTCACCCTGCCCATCTGTCCAATATGCACGTACATGCAGAAAGTGCACCTCTACCATGTTCGCCAATGGACACCTGCACCACCTGTGGTGCCTTCACATGTGACTCACAACAGAAATATCATGTCTGACAACATGTCCTGTATGGACAGATGACACTGACATCAGGGAATGCTGTTGGCATGCCATCAATGTAGGCGAAGGGTAAACCTGCTGCCCAGAACCAGTTCCTGCCACAGATGGGAAGGACTGGCACATCTGATGATAATCTGTGTTCACAACATGGGCCAGACACCCCAGGTACACTTCCACATGTCACTGTACATGCATGTGGGAGGTGTGCACATCCCAGACACCATCCATGTCATGGACTAAGGAACACATACATGGCATGTGGTGTACAGCATTGGTCACACACAATAGTCACCCAGGTGACTGGATGGGGGATGCAATACCCACCTGTGTGGGCAAATGCAGTAACTACAGGCCTGAGCCACAATGCAGACCATTGTCATGTGGTCTGATGCAAAGGTATACCCATTGTCTACCCTTGTACAGCCTGCTGGCACAGTTGACCAACACACACCCATGTAGACATGCACCCATGCATGTCAGAACTGGCACCCTGTGTGTTCGTGTGTGTGTGTTGTATAGTGCATATGTCCACATCCACATTCACTACAACCCCCCAAGGCATACTGAAGCATGCTGTCTGATGTGTGACATCTCCTCATACCATTTGCCCATACAGCCTCCGTATGACCCGTGTGGTGCATGTGATACCTGCACATTGATGTGTTGTGGCAATCCCACTAGTGATAAGTTGCACTCCTGGCCCTGCCAAGTGTGTCAATGTGTGTGTGTCCCTGTGTGAGTGTGCCTGTGTTGACACTGGCACCTGTACATACAGACAGGCACGTGTACGACACCTACTGTATATCTACTGTATCCCAGTTGCAGATGTCACTCACCCTCAGAGATATGTTCTGAGTGTTTAATATCAGGTAACCTATGTGGTGCATCCAATAAGTGCATCGAAGTGTGATAGCACTACATAGCTGTCGGGGGTTTGATACCCTGTGCTGGTAGGTGTGTGTCACGAACATGCTTCAGTTTTACATTCCCACCACTCCCTGACATGTATTTGCCTCTGACTGCCTCCCCCACTCCTTCTCTGGTGGATGTGGGGACCCACACCTGCCTTGCTTAGGCAGCAGCATGTGTATTTTATGTGATGCTCATGATCAGCTGATGGTCTCTGCACAAACTGCAGCCCTCCCCTAGCTGATTGCATGTGGAACAGCTGTGGTAACAGTCCCATAGCCAATTGCATGGAAACACATTCCAATACCTAGGAACCTCATGGTGGTGTTGGGCCTTTTCAGTCACTGTGAGCAGGAACTAGATCTGTTGTTTGGCAAACGACATCCCAGATGGATTGGGGATTCACCTCCAACAACATACACTGTGGAAACAAGCCAACAAACAGTAGGGGGATGTGCCTGACCTGACTACAGACTGTAAGTGCTGCTATACTGCATTTGGAGTAATATTAGTTTAATAGTGTTTGGCTGGATATGCCTGTTGTACATGTAGTAATACCTGCCATGTCAGTTCCATGTATATGAGGAATCCCCAACTGCAGGGACATCTGCAGACTGGACAATGTTGTGCCTATTGTTTCATGTGCTATCCACAGTGCATTCCTCTGTGGAATGCAGACGGTAGTGTGAGGATTGCCATCTGCAGTTGGTGAAGGCCGTGACAGTTACTGACTTCATATCCCTCATAGGACATATATTGCAACATACACCGTTACAATGGAAAATATATAAGGTTATCACAGCAACATGTCTATACTGATCCTGTGTATGTGCTGTCAGCCACACCACTGTCAACGTTTGTACATATGGCGTGCATGAAGTGGTGCATATGTGCTGTATGCCATAAAAGTGTCATCATATCTGATAACAAGCCAGTGATATATCAGAGTGCTAAACATGTCATGTACAGTAGGGGTTATATTTCATGACATAAGCTGGACATTCTGTGGATGTTTGTATAGTACTGATGTCTGTGTAGTGATGGTGAATGTTGGCAGTGTGTGTATTGTTAATATGTACTTTAGCCTATGTACAGACTGTGGTAGATGTCATTGTCCTAGCTCCCCATCTATCAGATGTTACATGCTGCCCCTCTGTATGGTACCGTTTTGCCGTACACGTTTGTGGGGCCATACCCACACATGTCTCAAACCACAGACAGCCATCAGACCAAACTGTGTAGCAGTCCAGTATATGTAGGGACATTCTGTGACTGGCACATATGAGGATGGTGTAGAACAGATAGTCCATATACTGTAATATTATACTAGCCTACCATATGCGGCTGTGGCTGTGTTCACATTGGTTGTGGTAATGCACTGTCACAAAGGTGTATCTTACCCTGTGCTGTGACATAGCTGTTGAGCCTGCTATATATGCAAGTACATGTGCATTCCCCCATACAAGATGTAGGCCAGTGTTGTGCCAGTCTGCCTGTAGCCTGCAGAGTGCATTGTTACATGCCTAGCAGTGTAGCGTACTTAACCAGTGGGATGTCATGTGCAGATACTTGCCAGATGTACTGCTGCCGCGCCTCTCTTATATGTCAGGTATGTCAGACAGACCAGTGGGATGCTGTACAGATGTCGTGTGTACAGATATCTAGTGGGTAGTATGTGTCCATGGCACCCCTGTACCAGCAGTCATTATGTGTCAGGCCAGACAGGAGTGTGTGACTCCAACACCTATGGTGCCAAATATATACCAGTCGTTATGTGTCATACCCATCTACGTGGCTGTCTACATACATATTGTCAGGCCCGGTTCACATGTGGTGCACTAAGGGAATATGTGCATACCTCTGGACTGTACAGGGTGTGTCTGAAGTTCCATATAAAATGGCCAATATCTCTGCTGCATGCCACTGGACCATTACATGCTAGCAGTGGTACTTTACAATGATGTCCATAGGGTGTCTGTCAGTAGCCAATAGCACACGTTATAAGCAGATGTCAGCATCCACACACTCCATTTCTGTGAAGACAAACCCAATGACAGTAGCAACAGGCTAGTAATATACCTGCTATACATACCTGACATCCCCTTGCACTACGACATTGTGCCTATAGGGGCTGGGGTACGACTACACTCCATGTCCAGGATATATGATGGAAATATACATACACATACCAATCCAGATAGCCATATATATATATATATATATATATATATATATATATATATATATATATGTATATATATATATATATATATTTATATATATATATATAATGACACGTGTATTACATTGAATTACCACTGTCATGGCAAGCACCCACTATAAATCCCTACAGCATGTGGCCGTGGTCCCTTCACATTTCCTGTGTGACGGACATCCGTCCTGTGTGTGGGCATCAGTGATACAGGCAGCAGTTAGCAATACGTCTCACAGGAGAACATGCACACTCAGACTGCACACATTTGTAGGAGGTTCAGTAACTACAGACAGACTGTGGGTAAAGTTTTGTAATGCTTTACAGGATGTGTGTGTATGTGTGTGTGTGTGTGTGTGTGTGTGTGTGTGTGTGTGTGTGTGTGTGTGTGTGTGTGTGTGTGTGTGTGTATATACATACCAATGTACCTTGAAATGCAGTCTGTCTGCATAGGTAACTATTGTGGGCCTACCTCTTGCTGGGCAGAGGTATGCATATCATGTGATGTCCGTCCACCACACAAGCCCTGTGTCAGATATGACACTGGCAGTGTGTGTGTTGCGTGCTACCAGTACATGGCTACATCCATGTCTATATCTAACCTCAATTCCCTGACTGAGGGTATGTTGCAGACTATCCTGTAACACCAGCATCTTGCTTGTGTATGGCAACAGTGTTCCACATATATGCCTGTGTTCCAGCCTCTGTCCCCATCTACATACCAAGATCTGCACATTTGTCATGCTGTCAGGGGTTGTGCTGTAATGGGCTGTGAGTATATCACAGCACAATTGCAGTCATTAGTACACTGCTGTTGTAACCCCCCGCACATACACTGGGGATGGAGCTATATATGTGTGGGCGTCACCTACACAACACATGTGCACCCTTATGCACTGAAGAGGCCAGTGTATGTAACAGTGGTATATGGTCTTGTATGATTGAGTCCAGGTGGGGACCACCATAAATGACCTAGGCTGTTACAAATGTGGGGGTATCAAGGGTGAGCTGCCACAATGTATGTGAATGTACAGTACCATATACTCCACCTATATTGCAACTACTAACATGACTTGGGGTACTGCAAGCCTACTGCCCGCTGCAATACAGACTGTTCTGTGCATTATGCCTTGCTATGTTCCGGGTACAACCCATTGGAACACACAATATCTTTACCTCCTACGGAGATTGTACAGAGTGTAGTTAGAGGCTGCTGAACTACACACCTACAGTACATACTATTGATTGTGTGGTACCCTGTAGCCTAGTCTGTCGGCAATATTGTACATATTGAAGGGCTTGGCTTGGACTGCAACAGTTGTGAACCTTTCCAGACTACTGTATAAGTGTAACTGTTTCACAGTTGCAGTACTCCGTTTATATGGCTGTCAGTATTGGAACAGCTATATGATCAGGGGCGGCTCGTGGCATAGGGCTGCCGGACTGCAGCCCCCTCAAAAATAAGAAAAGAAAGAAAAATAAGAAAGAAAACTGAAAAATAAAAAAAAATATTTTTTCAAAATTCGCGGACTTGGCGCATGCAAGATAGATCGAGTCCCGACTACTGTCGGTCTATGCATGCTCAAGGTAGTCCGCCGTCCATAGGGGACAAGGAGACGTCTGTGCACTTTTACAGTGCACAGACTCGCCAGGATTATGGGTCGCGTCCGGACTGCAAGGACTCGGGACAGAGCATCTCGTCGGGAAGGAGCATTGGGATCTCGCGGGTCTTCAGTATTCTTGGGGAAGGATGTACGTTAGCTGGATGTATTCAGGTAAGGTGCCTTTTAATTTACAATGTTTATTTGTATGGAGTTTGTGCTTTTTAATTTACAATGTTTATTTGTGTGTGTATGGTGCTTGTGCTTTACTGAGTTTGTGTATGGTGCTTGTGCTTTACTGAGTTTGTGTATGGTGCTTGTGCTTTTTGTGTATGGTGCTTGTGCTTTACTGAGTTTGTGTATGGTGCTTGTGCTTTACTGAGTTTGTGTATGGTGCTTGTGCTTTACTGAGTTTGTGTATGGTGCTTGTGCTTTACTGAGTTTGTGTATGGTGCTTGTGCTTTACTGAGTTTGTGTATGGTGCTTGTGCTTTACTGAGTTTGTGTATGGTGCTTGTGCTTTACTGAGTTTGTGTATGGTGCTGTGTGTGTGTGTGTGTGTGTGTGTGAAAAAATGCCCCAGGTGCTTATGGTGGTGTGGTAGGGAATGCCTCAGGCTTGAACCCTGTACCCTGTATGCAGGTGTTAAAGACTTGAGTTCCCTACCCACCACCATTTGTAAAAAAATTTCAGATTTTTGCCTCATATTCGATCTGATCTGTTCCTCATAATATCTGTGGTTTGTAAATGTTGCAATGCTTGATATTTGATGGTGTAGTAGTAGCATTGTTGCCTCACAGCTGCAGGTTCTTGGGTTTGATTCTTGGCTGGGGTTCCTTCTTTGTGGGGTCTGTATCTTCTCCCTGTGTTTGTGTGGGTTTGCTTTTGTGTCCTCCCATGTTACAAAGACATGTCTGCATTATTTCTTCCTGAGCCTCTGCTGAAAATTGTTTATTTGTTCCAAGTCAGACTGTCCTGATTTAAAAAATGTTAAATAAAATTGACAGGCATTTGAATTTCAGACTTGAGGGTTTCTGAATGTTTAATTCCTTGTGTATTTGATGGTGCAGTGGTAGTATTGTTGCCTCACAGCTATAGGTTTTCTGGTTTGATTCTTGGTTGGGGTGGCTTCTGTGTGAGTCTGCATCTCCTCCATGTGTTTGTGTGGATTTGCTCTGGTGCCCTGCCATTTTACAAAGACGTGTCTGCAGTTTTAATCCCTGCTGAAAATTGTTTTGTTCTGTCCGCAGTAAAATTGACAGGCATTTGAATTTCAGACTTCAGGTTTCTGAATGTTTAATTCCTTGCATAATTGATGGTGCGGTGGTAGTATTGTTGCCTCACAGCTATAGGTTTTCTGGTTTGATTCTTGGTTGGGGTGGCTTCTGTGTGGAGTGTGCATCTCCTGCCTGTGTTTGTGTGGATTTGCTCTGGTGCCCTGCCATTTTACAAAGATGTGTCTGCAGTTTTAATCCCTGCCTCTGCTGAAAATTGTTTTGTTCTGTCCGCAGTAAAATTGACCGGCATTTGAATTTCCAACTTCATGTTCTTCAGAATACATAGTAGCACAACCTTTTTTTTTTAGCAATTTTCGAAGTTTATAAGATGAATATTTTAAATTTGTCCCTATTTTTGGGACTGTATTCCCCCATTATTGGCTTCGTCCAGGTTTTTGTGCTAAGGTTGACAGCCATGGCAAGAACTAAATTCACTGAATATGTTTGAGGGCTGTATTCCCTCATTACTGGGTTTGTCCAGGTGTTTTGTACTAAGAGGTTGACAGCTTTGGTGAGAACTGAATTCACTAAATGATAGCCATTTAAGTTTCAGTCTTCCTCTTTTTTACAAAGCAGCTGATGTGGCATAGTGGTATGTTACTCTGACTGTTTTTTGCTCAGGGACCTTGGCAGTAAAATATATGGTGGCAACACAACATTTTATTCTAGCAACTTTCCAAGATTATATAAGCAATGTTTAATGTGTCCCTGTTTTTGGGCTTTTGACCCCCCCCCCAATACATTTTGGCTTTTCCAGTTTTCTTGAGCTGCGAAGTTGAGATGCAGTTGAGTATTGAGTAGATTTTACAAGGAACTGAGAGCTGCAGGGGAATAGAAGTTTAGTGCTTTGCCAAGTTAATACTATAGCACAACAGGCTGTGTACTTGCTTTTGATGCAGAAGGTTGTGGATTCTACCACAAGGGGTAGATGCTGCCGTATTGAGAATGTTTTCCTTGGTGAAGATACTAACTATGAGTTCGTTATCAGTTTGCCATCCATTTCCTCTTGCAATATTATTACTAGCTTATCATTTTTTTAATGTAATATAGACAATTTATTCCTGCGGGGCAACAGACACTTTATTTTTCGATGAAACCATGAAATATAAAGGTGATTGCTAGCAGCAACCACTTCATTAGTTACAGATTTCTTTAATGTGGAATTATTTAGATGACTGACTTCAGAGATTGTGCATATTTACTGATAATGGACTGTAGAATTGTGCATATTTACTGATAATGGAGGACTGTAGAATTGTGCATATTTGCTGATAATGGTGGACTGTGGAATTGTGCATATTTACTAATAATGGTGGACTGTGGAATTGTGTATATTTACTAATAATGGTGGACTGTGGAAGTCTGAGTAGACTTTTTATGATAAATGTTCTCAACTGGGCAGTTTTGCCATTATGGGTGCATATGGTTTGTTTCATTGCTTACTGGAAAAAATGTTCAAAACAAATTTAAAACATTCTGTAACAAGTGTACTGTATTGTACAAGGAATATAATTTTAGTACAATGAGGAAGGTGTATCAAAGAGCACATGTATGTTTCATATGCAAGGAGCCTATGATTCGAAAACAGCCCAAAATTAATCTTTATCTGCCACTGGCAAAATGTATTTTCTTTGAATGTGGGTTTCAATGCTGTTTCAATGAATGTGAGTTTCAAGGGCAGAGAAGTTTTAATGCTAAGTTTTCATTGTGAGACTGCATTGCTTTGTTTAACAGATTACTTAGTGTTTGTGCTGTAAAATACAAAATAAAACTTTCAAATGAAGTCCAACTCATCATAGAAGTAAAGCAGTATGCACATTAGTGTTTATGGTAAATGGAGTGAAATAGCCAAGTATAATGGTTCATTGGAATGGCTGCAGAGGCTCCATTCAGCCATTATTTTGTCAGGGGGGGAAGGGCAGCAAACTCAGACAGGCCCAGCTGAACTATACCTCCCAACTGTCCAGATTTTCAAAGAATGAATAGATTTTTGCTTCTTATTTTTGGTTTGTTCATAAAATTTGTAGTTTTAATTCCTAAATGATTTGCCAGAAGTCACTCTAAGTTTCAGACTTCATAACCTTCAGAAAAATGCATGTTAAAGTAAGAGATGTTCTATCAACTGTCTCAATTTATACAAGAGCAATTTTTAGTACTGTTTATATGTGCCCCCAATATATTTGGCCTTGTTCAGATTTACTGCATTAACAGGTTGAGAGGTATATGCAAATAAATTGCTTTATAGAATTAGGCATAGCCAACCTCTCAACTGTCCCCAATTTTTGGCTCAAAATGTTGCTCTTCCCCTTATAATCCCTCCATAAAATAGCAATTTTGGAAGAAAACATGGAGGGTTTACAATTAAGAAATAACTGTAATAATCAAAGTTATAGATTACTTGAAATGCATGTAGATTCTCTTATATTTTGTCAGCTGCTCAAGGTAGCAGTACTAATATTAAAGTGTCCCTTCTTTTGACAGGTAGTAGCTGTATTGTGTGTCTATTTTATATTTTTGCATCACGTTTTTGTCCATTTTTCATAAAATTGTGTTTTTTGGCAAATTAGTGACATCACTAAAGACTGAAGTTAGAAAATGACAGACATTTGAGTTTCAGATTTTATACCCTTCAGAAAATTCATACTAATGCAAGACCTATTCTATTATCTTTCTAAGTTTATTAGAGCAATATTTAAAAATTGTCCTTATTGTTGGGCCTTTGTCCCGCTTCTGTGTATGGCTTTGTCCAGATTTCTTGCTCTTGAGGTTGAGAGGTATGACAAATGTGTCAGGGCCATCACAGTCAGCCAGTGAGATTTCAAATTGTGACATGCTTGTTGCACCCCACTCCCCCATGTAGTGACTCTGGATGTGTCCAAGCAAGGCAAGGAGTAGTTGTATCTACCTTGGATGGGGAGGACACACTGCATAAGTACTACAGTGGCTTTTCATCTGTCCTTGATTTTGCAGAATGGTCTGGTTTCTGTCATATTTTTGTACTGTTGATTTATGCTTATTACTGTTGCTCTGTGTTTTTAAGTAGCAATGCTTTAATGACCATAAGGTAAGCTTGTCTGAGATCGTAAGATGCAAGTAAGCTTTAATAAGCATACTGTTAAAGAATTGCCAACATTGAAAGCCTTTCTGTTGTTGCCATGCAGAGAATACTTGACTAGATAATGTATAAGCCTTGGGTATTAAAGGACAGGATTCCATTAGTTTAAAAAGCTCATTACACTTGTTGGAGACTTCCAGTCATCTCTACAGACTTTACCCATAAACTAAACAGAATGCCAATCATGTGTGGTCCATAACCTGTACAGTAATCCTTTAAGCAATGTATCTTGAGCTTGTTTCTTGTTTGCTTTTCATTTTTACTTTTATCATGTTTTCCCATGAAACAAGTTGTCAGGCAGCAGGTCTTTTGGATAAGAAACATTTTTACAAGTGGGGGCATCACATAGATTTCTACTTTCAGCATGTTACTTGGTACTTTAATAAAGCTGAATATATTATAATTAGGACTGCAGTGCAAGGAGCAGTGGTTTGAGTTTAGTGCTTCTGGTTTTTCTTATACTTGATTTTGACTGGCATTCCAGTAATGTATTTAAAAGTAATTTATTTTTCATGCCTCACAACCTTTTGTTTCCATCTAGATATTAAGTAAGCTGTCATGCAGCCAATGCATTGAAATATTTTTATTCTTCTACACTTATTTTTGTCTTGATTGGACTTTCATAATGATGGTTTGCCACCCAGGGCAGCGTATTTAATTAAAGTTATTTTTTTGTGGTTTTGTGCATAGCTCCTCCCCTTTCTGGTTGACCACACCCCACTTGACCCCACCCATTCAGCTGTCTCCTGCAGCCCCCCTGTGATTTGAAGTCACCAGCCGCCACTGTATATGATATGGCATATAGGACCGTTATGGTACACAATTAAAGGAGTCCCATTTCTACAAACCTGTGTGTGGTGTCTGTACTATGACCTTTCTATGGGTATATGTTGCAGGCAATGACTGACATTTGTATGTGTAGCCCATACAGTGTCCAGTTGTTCAAGTGTTAACAGTAGGCATACTGGCTGTTCCATATTGTGTGCACCTCCTACATATGTTAACGGTCTTCTCATATCAACCTACACGGCTTCATCCAAACCATCACCTCTACTACTAGGCTAAACAAACATAGTAATAGAGAAAGCATTTTAGACTGGATACTTATAAATAGAAGTAAAAATAACTACAAATCAGGAACCTTGCCAGATGATATCAGTGGCCACTCTTTAACATTCATAATTAGGGAAAAAGCCGATTGTGTAAACCCACCCACTACAAGAAAAATACGCACCATCAAACATTTTAATCCCGATCTATTTCAGGCTGAACTTAGTGCATGCAACTGGAATCCCTTAAAAACACTTCCTCTTGAAAATGCAATATTATACTTCAACAAAATCTTTTTATCCATTCTTGACTTACATGCTCCTGAACGCATCATTAGAATGAAATCTAATACTGCCCCTGGCTCTCCCATGACACCAAAAACTTATTCTCACCAGAAATAAAGTCTGGGCCTCATGGAGATCCCATAGAAATAACCAAGATCTCCTAAACTTCCGCCAGCTCAGAAATCTAACAAAAAAGTCAATAATATCTGACAAAAGAAATTTTACTTTGAACTACAACAGACCCATGTCAATAATTCTAAACTTTTCTGGTCTTCTGTCAATAGACTTCTCTCCCCAGGTACTTCTAAAACACCTTCCCCTATTAATGCTGACCCTAATACCCCTCAGCAAACTGCAGATGCTTTCAATTCTTTCTTCACTGAAACTATCCAAGCTCTAGCTAAACAACTAAATGCCAACAACTTAAACCCACCAAATAACCTAAGAAACTCTACCTCTAAATTCTCTCTACAACCTGTCTCCACATCTTACATATATAGACTCCTGCACAAACTAAAACCCTGTACCCCCTCTGCTGACAAACTCCCTCACTCTTTCTACAAAAGCTGCTAAGGTTATCGCTATCCTATATCTATCCTCATAAATAGGACAATCAAAGAAGGAAACATCCCAGATATCTGAAAGTCTCTCATATTATCCCACTTCATAAAGGTGGAAACTCCTTAGAATACTCTAACTATAGACCAATTGCTCTCCTCTCACCTTTAGCCAAGATCATGGAGAAATGTATACACCATCAACTTGTACAACATCTCTCTCTTCACAACATAATAGCAAACTCTCAACATGGTTTTAGACCACATCATAGTACTACTACTGCCCTGCTTTCCTTTGTAGACACTATTAATCAAAACCGTAATAACAACCTACTCTCTTCTGCCCTCTTCATTGACCTCTCCAAAGCATTACATGGTCAACCACTCCTTATTAATTAATACTCTTGAATCCCTATCTTTTGATATTCCAGCCATTAAATGGTTTAATTCCTATCTTACAAATAGAAAACAAGCTGTTCTTTGGGACAACCATATTTCATCACTCTTGCCTGTTTCTATCGAGTTCCACAAGGCTCAATTCTTGGCCCACTCTTTTCTCTCTTCATTAATGATCTTCATACTATAATCCCTCAAGCAACCTGCATTCAATATGCTGATGATTCTACACTCATCTGCACTGCATCCTCCACCCCAGAGCTTATCTCTTACTCAAAATGTCTTCAATACCATAGAAACATGGTTCTCCAGCCGATTCCTCTTATTAAATGCTAAAAAAACTAAACTGCTCCTTTTCACACCCACTTCTAGGACATCCCCCTTAAACTTCTCTATCTACTCCAACAGTGCCACTGTCATTTCACCTGACTCTACCACTAAATTGCTAGGTATTACCATTGATAATAATCTCTTTCAACCAACACATAAACAACTCCATAAAACAAGTCAACAGAAAAATAGGATCCTTATATCGAATCAGACCGCTCTTACTCCATCTACCAGAACTAGGATTGCTCACTCCCATCTTATTTCTACTCTTCTTTATGCTTCACCTATCTTCACCAACCTCAAGAAGAACAACCTAAACAAGCTAACTACCTGCTACAATAACATTGCCCGCTTCGCTACAGGTAACACCTTCAGAACTCATCACTGTGTTAACTTGAAGCAACTAGGCTGGCTAGAGTATCAGAACTATCTTGCAATCCACCAACTTACCATTGCCCACAAGATACTGTACCAACCAAACAACACCCCTATACTCTCTCAACTCATAATCCCTATAATAATCTCAACTCTCTCCGCTCATCTAAGTTACTGGCTAGTTCCATAAAATCAAACAACACTGCTGGTGACTCCTTTTACCAATTCTGTAGGTTCAAAATGGAATTGCTACCTAGCGACATAACAAAGATTACATCACTACCTCTCTTCAAACAAAATATTAAACTCCACTTCCAAAATCACTGGCCCTGCTCCTGTAGCAAACCTGATTAACCTGATTCCCAATACTTTAACTTTACTATAACTACCTCTTCTCTGACTCTACTTCTCCACTAGGCATTCTTCCCTTCCTCTCATACTGTCTACTAACTTGCTTCTTTGCCTATTACTGTCCTAACTTAATACTTTTAATAATATAACTCCCTTTTATTTATTTTATTCTTTTCCCCTTATTCTTTACACTCTTTTTCTTTACCTACTCTCCCTGTATCCATACCTTCATGTATCTCTGTTTTTCTGTATAAAATTTAACATCTTTTCCCTAGTCTGTAACTGTGAGAGGAAGTAATTAAAGTAATTAATTCATGCACCTTTAATCTTAAGACATATAGCTTCTTATTTTCTTGTAAATATGTATGATAGAAATTAACACTTGTAGTAACAATCTTAAATTGTTCAATTTGTTATTAATGTTTCATTAACATGCATACTAATATTTTTTGTCTCTATGTACTACTTTTTGTGGAGCTTTTCTCCCCGGGCCTCTACTGAAAATAGAATTTTCTCCAGCTAGACTAGCCCGGTTAACAAATGTAAAATAATAAATAAATAAAAATAAAATAAAATAAAATGTATCTGCCTGTACATATATCTGCGTGTGTATGTGTAGTCACATATGTATATATATATATCTATATATATATATATATATATCTATATATATCTATATCTATATATATATATATATATATATATATATATATATATATATATGTATATATGTATATCTGTATCAGCATATATGTGTATGTGTATCTGTATCCTGGGGACGTGGACAGCTTCCACATATTACATGTCCTGTGGGAGGCAGACTCCACTTGGTAGTGTATTGCAGGGCGCAGGTGTTTGGCCATGGGGGGATGCCTATTCGTACAAGACATATAGTGTGTGGGGCCTCTCAACCCCATTAACGGTGCATGTGGGCATTGGTGTATTTGTCAATCTGCAGTTGCTATCTACAGATGTATGGCCTTATATACCTATATAGCTGTATTAACCTGCTAACAGATATATATAGGTATATGTGCATAGATAGCGATATATATGTATATAGAGGTAGTAAAACAACATATAGATTTGAAAACATGTGCATCTATACATATATGGGTATGTTGTATCTGTTAAGATTGCACTATAGTTACACACACAGACATCTAGATGTTGGTAAACATTCTCTGCACTGTTGCATGACAGGACTGGCTAATATGTTTCTGAAACCTTGAATATCTGTCTACCTGTCATGGCTTAGTGGTACATCGTTTTTTCTAGGGTATGTAGGGTCCTTGGTTTGAGCCTTGCCAGAGTTGTTTAATTTGTTGCTGGCCAGAACACGTCCCGTTGGATAGAGAGTGATTAAGGCACTGTAAATTAGTTGTAAGCCGGTTTGTGTGTTCTGCCCAGCAACAAAATAAACAGGTCCTGCAAGGCTTGTAACTAGGACCCTGCACATCATACACAAAGTAATATACCACTAAGCCATGGCAGATATGCATAATCATGATGTCTCCACATACATATCATCCAGCTCAGGTATACAACACTACAGGGAATGTATTCCACCATGTAGATGTATATGTGTGTGTGTGTGTGTGTGTGTGTGTGTGTGTGTGTGTGTGTGTGTGTGTGTGTGTGTGTGTGTGTGTGTGTGTGTGTGTGTGTGTGTGTGTGTGTGTGTGTGTGTGTGTGTGTGTGTGTATATATATATATATATATATATATATATATATATATATATATATATATATATATATATTCATCATTGAATGGATATAACATATCTATATATGTAGATATAGGTATAGAGATATCTATATATATATTTATATATATATATATATATATATATATCTATATTTATATATATATATATATATATATATCTATATATGTGTGTGTGCGTGTATATATAAGCCAATACATAGAGATATACATAGATATGCATACAGCCAACGATATATATGTATATATCCACATGTCCACATATAGACAGCACTAGGAATGCATATATGTTAGCATATATATATGGCTGACATTTCAAAGGGAGAAGTCCATGTGTCCGGAGGCTGGTAGGCCTAAAGTATGTTCCCAACATTGCACAATCCTGCAATACTTGCATAGAATGTGCAATGTGCAAATGTCAGTATGCATTTGCTCATTGCAGATTAGGCAATTTGGTTGCGGATGCCACTATAGTGGGGATGGAGAATAATTGCATATCCCCACTGTAGTGCACACTAGGGGTTCATATATTACAGTAGGGTGGTTGTGGGGGGCCCGGCCCCCCAGATGGGGGTTGCAGGGAGTCATGCACCCTGCCAGTACGATATGTATTCCAACTTGCAGTTCGAGTGTCAGCAAAGGTGCCTGTAGAACTGCAGTTCTCTTAACTGTGGTGCAGTAAGCAATGATGGGTTAGTCCTTTCTGTTTGCAGAAAGGGCCGTTCAAAGGAATGATTGTCCCCCTGTCAAAGGTGAACACATATATATCAATATAGGCATATATGGACATACATCTGTAGATGGAACTGGGAACGTAACCACAACATATATGTCCACATGCACCATTGATGGGTTTGAAAGACCCAAACAACATACATCTGGCATGGATAGGTATCCCCCCCCAGTCAAATATGTCTGGCCTACAATACAATACCAACCTTAGCAGATCCCATAAACAGGACCCTACACGACAAGGGCAGTACACGTTAACAGTACTCCATCCCACCTGTAGGATGTAAGGCTGGCAGTGCTAACATATCATGCAGTACAGTCAAGTGTCATGTCATGGTTGGGGGAACCCCCTAGGCAGGTGCAGTAAGTAGCTGGGATCCCTCATACAATCCAATAGCCCTACACCTGACAATGTTTTCACCAGTGTTGGCAAAGACACCCACAAACCCACCATGTCAGCTGGGAACTACCACCCGGTAGCTGGATGACCGTGGTCTGCAGGGACATGGAACATACCATCAATGAACCTACTGGTCATCTCAACACATGGGACCCTGCCAATGTTGGACTTGTCAAAGGCAGAAAATACAACCTGAACCCCGTATACCCCCTCAACCCAATCATGACAGGTGTAGATGAGGGTTAGGAGGTGCACAATGTCTATGTACATCATAGCAGGCTTTTAAACACCATCACGCTTGTAGGAATGTGTGTAGTTGTTGTGGGAGCTACCTCTGTTCACAGGATATGTTTCCACCAGGACTGCTTGGCATATGCCAACATACCACAGGCACCATCCCGTGGGCATACAGTCATTCACAGGTCATAGATGTGTCAATGCCCTCCTCCACACTGTTGAGGTGTGCAGCACTACTGGGGTTGCTATAACTCACTGGGTGTGGCTGTTATGGACACAACTGCCATAATTGCAGTTACTGTTGCATCTATCCTCCCCATATAGCTGTCTGTAATACTGTACAGTGTATGTAATCAGGTTGTTAGTTGTTGTCTACACCATTCACAGTAGTTGAGCTCCTCACACCATCCTAAGGGTAGGGCCATGCCACCGGCATTGGCACACACATGTTACTTAGGTGAGGATCACAGTGAGTGGGAAGAGGGACATACACCCTCCTGTTAGCATGTTCAATGCCATCCACATTGCAGACTATATATATATATCACTGTGTGATTGTGCCTGTGCTGTCTTGGAGGGATTACATGTGCAACAGATGTGTTACCTGCACAGGGACATAGCTCCATGTGTACAGTCCTGTACCTGTACTGCATCCTAACCAAAGGCACTGTATGTTGTACCCAGTCATGGCATGTGTACCACCCACTACACTTACTGGTGTCCACTGTAGAAGGCCTGCTGACACCACTACACCCATCAGCCATGTGGCACATTTACAAACATCACACAATCTGAACAGGTACTGGTAACAACAATACAACATTGTTAATTAAAGCTAGGATGCATCATGGCTGCACAGCTACACCTTCCAAGATATTAGCATTTCACTTTACTGCTGACAACATGCTACACATCATTCCATTGCTACACTGTTGTACAGTCACGCTGTGCATCAGAACCATATTAGCCTGTCCCTGCATCGATGTTACAGATGTCAGGCAGTAGCACAAGTATCATCATATACACAGGATGTGTTGTTGGTTTGCCAGAGGCCTAGGCTGAGCCATAAAATTGACAACATGTGTGTGTTTGAGGGGAATGAGTATTGTTAAGGGCCACTGGTGATGTCATGTGAGCAGGTATGTGGTTGCCCTAGGTTCATTCTTTATGTGTGTGTGTCTGCATGCACACAGTTCCTCCATGTGGCTGCCCTATACAGGGAATTGTGGGACAGCTGCAGACTGTACCTGGCAGGGTTTGCAGTTCACCATCTCCGACCATGGTTACAGGACCTGTGCCTGGCAGGGGTGCTACAGGCAGTATCAGGTACAGAGCCAGACCGAGTACTGGCCCCCGAGTTTGACAGACATCCACTGGATCCAGGTCCCTCCTGGGACTGGCCAGGGCCACGTGCACATGGTCTGATCTGATGGGTTATGGACAGCCCCCCCACATTGCTGGGGCTGGTACTGCCACTACGGGAGCGGCTGTGACTGTTTGGATGTCCATGGTGACCACCATCTGCTGATGTTGCTGGCTTACATCCACATGGCCGTCGCAACCATCCCGCCCTGTTCTGATGCATGGACATGACATTTTGGATGAGTTCCAATGTCTCACCCCACCATCTATCCATGCCCTCGGTGTAATTACGGATGGCACCTGCTAGATCACGGATGCTTTCAGTTGCAGAGGTGTGATGAGCACTCTGCACCCTTAGACCCTGCCTAGTGTACCATTCCATTTGTGCCTGTGTCTCCATGACAGTCTGGAACATGTGTGTGGTTGAAATAGGGGTTGCACGTCTGCCAGGTGCGTGATGTCCAACAGTGCTCCTACGAGCACCCCTGCACATCTGCCTATGTGATACCCCACCAGACATCTGGCTATGGCTGCTGTGTCCTGACACACGTGCCATAGATACCACACTGTTCTGGCCCATGCCAACCATAGGCTGTCCCTCAGCTAGGGCCAATGGTGATGAGGTGTGTAGAGGCAGTGTGACTGTGTGCGTGGATGGTGTGGATACATGTGGGTTGTCAATTGGTGGCCCAGCTGTAACCCCTGACGACCCTTCCTGTGCCTTCACACACCTATCTTCATGGCCACTGTCTGTATCAGTGACATCAGATTCCCTGCAGGGGGGACCCAGCCCCACCACGCCACCTGTGAGGAGAAAACAGGGAATAGACAGACAGCTCCCACAACCCCATAACACACACAATAACAGGTGATGGTGCAGTACAGTATCACACACATACCTGTGAATACACACATGTCAGCATGCAGAACATGTGGGGCTGAACAGCATGCAATGCAACTGTAGTCAATCCCCGTTACCAACATTATACATGGCTTTGATGCATGGCTTCTGTTTGTAGGTGATGGCCCTCTTCCTGGAACCCACTGCACCCATGTCCACAGCATTGCTGTGCATCCGTTCAGCACCCTGGCATGTACTTTGCATCATACCTCATGGGTGTGCACATCATTGCAGGATGTGTCTCTGTATGTCAGGTGTGTTTCAGTTGCTGCTCTCAGCTTCTGTGTGTTCCTGGATCACGTGTGGACACATGTGTTTAGTGACTGTTTGATGTGTATTCACATAAGTCATCATCAGTGGTGCATGTATGAGTGGTTGATTACCATTAGACCAACCACACAGACATTGTACTGTATCTATGGTGAGTGTAGAGACCATTATTGACCATGATTGGGCCCTGGCTGATGTTGCCTATGGTACACAGAGGTTCATAGGTGAGTACTGTTCTATTGGTCCTGGGGCCTACATATGCCTAGCCACAGGGGTTCCCTGCCATGCACCACCCACTAATGTTATTTCCCTGTGCCCCTGTCAGGCTGTGGCACACACATGCTACCCAGGGTGTATTCCCCATTCCCCATCCAGTTGGCAAGTGTTTCTGTCAATCGGGCCGAATGAGTAGCATTGCCTGACATGTATGGGTAGTCCGTTCCAGAGTATGGTGATTCCCCAGGACAGGGCTCTATCCCTCCAGTTTGTTCTGTGTAATGTGTTGATTAGGTTTAGGACCCTGGAGCATGTGTTAGCAGAGGGAGTGGGATGTTGTTATATGTAGCATGTTCAACTGCTCTGTGTATGACATAGCTGTGTATGTTGGGGCAGATGTCAGCTGTGCCTGGGCAATGTGCACTGGAGTGTAGCCACATTTGTCTAAGATGGACTGTGTATTGCATGTGTTTGAGGCTGGTAGTCCCATTAGTGAGGTGTGTGCTGTGTCAGTACACATGTACAGCATGCATTTTGGATAGGTGTGCTAGATGTGTACATGGCCTACACCTTAGCTATGACATGCACAGTGAATTGCCAAGCATAACCTTAAATCATACTCACCGACATCCGGCTGCTGCCTTACTGGTATCCCAGAGGTACCTACAATGACATGGGCTAGAGTTGATGTCAGTGGCCACAGCTGTGGCATTGCTACAGGGTGGCTGCAATATTACAGTACAACAACAGCTGAAGTCCACAGTACTGCAGTTTATGCATTACTGCTTATTGGTACTATACAGCAACATACCCCACATCTCACACATACATGGTCTACCAGCACAGATGCATACAATACAATAGTCTACTGATATGCCCAGGAACCTTACCCGCATGCTCAATGTGTGGTGTGTGAGTAGCACCCACCTCCATGACTGCATAGGTCTGGAGATCTTGTGGGCGGGCAGGTGCTACCAGGCTGATGAGCAGCTCCTCCACTCTGGTGAGGGGGGGATGGATGTTATGCCCCCCCACCCCGTTGCGAGGTGGTCACCCTGCATGGCAGCGGCACAATATCGTAACTTGCCAGAGCAGGTCACTACAATGGTGGTGGACCTGCACATAGGTTCGGCTGTGCAACCCCACCTCATTCACCCTGTGGACCACATCAGTTCACATGGCTGGTCTCTCCTGCTGGTCCATGCTTGTCCGTGAGGAGAGCAGATTATAGTTGTGGATCATGCTGGTGATGATGATCTCCTCCTCTCCGGCACTGTACGCAGGGTTTCTCGGATGTGCCATACTCCCTGAAAGACATAATGATGGAAATATGTCTGAGTAACTCATATGTCAAGTTTACCATCATACAATACACATATCAGTCTCCCACCACCATATCAGCTCCAACATAATGTTCACACTACGCTACTGGTATATGTCCGGTATGTGTACCATTGGGCCATATATTGTATTGTACAACACCTTCTGCTATGTGGTTATAAACATGCTCCCTGTGGGGACACTAGAGTTGCAGGGCTGTTACAGGGTATTTCACCTGCATACCATTGTCACTGCCACTATGTTTCCCCATATGAACGTGGTAGGCCTGCTATGTGATTGCTACACATCTGCCATTCTGTAGTATTGGGGATATCTATGCATGCTGTTGGACATGTTCTGGGATTGTGTGGACTATTACAGCCCACAAAAGTTCCATGACAGTTACACACCAGTATGTGTAGGGGTTATTTGCCAGCAGGAACACCACTCCAACCTAATGTGCACATGTTACCAGTCCACATCACATCCATGGCCCACCATGGAACCTCATTTTCTACTGTTCCATCACTCCCTTCATGTGAAACCACCTCAGGGGATGGTGCCCCCACCATGGAGCACACACAGACATGTGTCTGTCACCCAGGTAGGTCATGGGTATTGGGCATAGGGAGGTCCACAGTGACATGGAGTATGTGCTACATCATTTGGAGGCATGCAGAACACATGCACACAGTTCAACATGAATGTCCATCCTGCCCAGCACATAGCCCAGGCACCTTTATGTCCATGTAGATGATGTCATGACTGTCCATGGTGGCCACCATGTTCCCTTTGTTCCCATGTGGGGGCTCAATGGCCTCCACATTCCAAATGTAACTACCCGTCCACAGTGTTTAACCACCACATGTGCCATATACCAGCCCTGTATGCTGTCTTGTCACCCAACAATACCTACATACCAATATGTGCCTAATACCCTTCACTAACATATATACCCCACCATCCCATATAATTGCAATGTGCTCCCAACATGGGTTACACACCTCACTCCACACTCCACACTCCATCTTGCAGCGATGTACTGGTGTGTAGGTATGTTGTGTATTGATATGTGATGTTGTCTCACACATATCATGGCAGGGAAAATGTATTGCCATGTATATATATTTTTATATCTACATATATATCTATATATATATATATATATATATATATATATATATATATATATATATATATATATATAGATATATAACTATATATAACTATATATATATATATATATATATATATATATATATATGTGTGTGTCGACATACACACACATGTCTGTATACATATATATATATATATATATATATATATATATATATATATATACATATGTGCATATATATGTGTAGATATCATTTTGTGTTGTTTATATACCTATATAAATGTATAACTGTCTGAGGTTCTGTACACATACACAGCTGTGAATATGTATCACACATATATGTATCTGTATGTGGGGTTCATACGAACATCTGGACTCTCATGTACCCTCTTTATGTCACAGCTGAACTGTTCTGCCTTGCTGCAACACAGTCAGGTGTCACATGTGAACACAGACTAACATTATGGGGGTATATATGGTGACAAACTTTAGATAAGCATATTATACTGCTATAGCAGTGTGGGCATGCTATGCTACACTCTAACATGACTGTCCTGCAGGTGGTGTGGTCTCTTAGACATGTGTCTATCATGGTGGTATTAATACCCCCACCAGCCGTTGGCCACAGTAATGTACAGAGCACAGATATCATGGGTCACATCCTTGCCATTCACTGCTGGTCTGCACATTTGACAGGTATGTCTCACTGCCCACAGGGACTAATACTACTATCCAGTGCAGTTGAGTACAACAGCATTACAGGAACATGTAGTGATGGCACATATACATCCTTTCACAGTATACATCCTATTATTCTATGCCATATACTACATGCCAGTAAATGCATATCTGTTTCACATACCTGTTATGTTGTTTCCACTGTAACACAGCCCTGAGCTTTGTGAACCTTCTTGATGTGTTTTTTTCTTCTCTCTCTCTCTTTCTCTCTCTCCCTCTCTCTCAGTCTCTCCAGTAGAGTGATTGAGCTGGTTTGAATAGATTTCAGCAGCATTGCACATGATCAGGTGGTGGCCTTTGCATCAGTCAGTGTGCACCAGTTGCTAATTTCATGCAGCCTCCTGTGTAGTACTTCAGATAACCACAGTCATGGCAACGCTGTACTATAAATTGCTGCCTTCTGTGGGCATTGTCTCTTCACCTTTACAGTATGGAAGAAATCCTTCCTGTGTGTGGACATCAGTGTTACAGACAGCAGGTAGCAATACCTCTTACAGCAGAACCTGCAGACACAGGCCATATCCACAATTGGGTAAGGTTCCAGACCTAACAACCGCATGAGTAGTGTTGTTGTGTGCAATGTATCTTGCTGTTCTTACAGGGTTTCTGTGTACATGGTACTGTTTCATGGAATGTTGTCTGTCTGCATAGCTCTCAACTGTGGGCCTATCTGTATGATACCAGGGTGATTGGCTGTTTTGTCTGTGCACCACACAGGCATTGTCCCACATATATCTGTGGCATTCTGTCTGTTGAGTGCTATCAGTACATGGCTACATCCATTCGTATTTCAATGTCGTATCCCTGCATATGGGTATGCTGCAACAACTGTAACACCAGCAATTTCCAGGGTGTGTAACAGCAATAATGGAAATATGTCCCTATGTTCCTGCCACTGTCCTCAAAATTCATGCCAGTCTTTGTCCCCCTGTGATACAGGAAGGGTTGTTAGGTAATGGCCTATCATTATTTACCACTAGCATTACTGCTATCATTCCAGTCATGTCATGGACTCCCACACCAACAGTGGGGCCATGTCCATATAAATGGGACAACAGCTGGTGAACACATTTGTGCCCTTGTACATTCCTGAGGTATGTGTGTGGTACACAGTGTTCCTTGCTCTTGTACAGCCTTTTATGGGGGGGTTCTATGCCATTAACCTGGGCTATGGCACCTTTCCAGTGATATAACTGTTAAGACAAGTATCATTCAGTAGGATAGTGAGGTGTTAGGTTAAGCAATGATATGTACAAGATACTGTGACATTAACACAAGTGCTACTTTTCCCCGAGGGCTTGACTACAGGGTGTAATTGGAGTCTGCTGAACTACATCTGTAATTGTTGATTGTTACATATCCTGAAGGCAAATCCTGTTCCTACTGTTGTACTACTTGAAGGCCTTGGCCTAGACAGCATAGTATGGTATATTAACACATTGCTTGCAACTACTGTTTTGTGTGGGTCTTGCATTCATGACTGCTTACATATTTCAAACCTTATGTAGTGTCAGTACTGGCATACATTATTGTATAGTACAGGAATACAGGTTATCTATGTATGCATACCTGTGTGTCGTGTTATGTCTTTTGAATTGTGGGTGGGTGTATGTTTAATGTCAGTATTCTCATTTCTGGGAATGGTTCCCACACTACACATTTCACAGGTGCCAGTTGAGGGGCTTGTGACTGAGGGATATACTTTGCACCCAGTACTTCCACACTACCTCTACATATGTATGGCTACTGATACCTTTAGTGTGTGTATATGTGTATGTACCTATATATATATATATATATATATATATATATATATATATATATATATATATATATATATATATATATATATCTATATATATATATATATTTATCTATAGATATATACATCTGTATATATATATATATATATATATATATATATATATATATATATATATATATACACACACACACATATATATATATATATATATATATATATACACATACACATGAACATATGTATGTATCTATATACAAGTGTTGTTTTATGATTATTTGCGAGTCATACATTACTATATATATCTACATATAGCCATCTGTCTACATTTCCAGATATATCTATCCATATGTCCATGCATGTCCAGCTCATATTATGACCTGTTCCTCATTCACTTGGCAATTGTCATGGATGATCGCAGCATTGAAGTCAGTAACTAGTGGCAACACTTTTGTGTTTCAGACTTCATCTCCTTCTACATATGTGTTCTAATACATATAACTGTGTATCTAGCAACAATTTGGTGTAACAGAGCATTAGTTGACATATATCCCTATTTGTACCCACAGTGTGGCATACTTTGTCCAGACTTCTTGCATTAACAGGTTATTTGGTCTCACAAACTTCACCTTACTTAAGACCTTGGAAAGGTTCACAGCCCCCATGCTAAAGGACAATGCTGTCCAAGCTGCTGAATCCCTTACAAAGGCACTCTGTGAGCACCTGCAAGAATGCATGGATCATGCTATCCCAAGCAAAACCAAGACTCACTCCTCCAAGAAAAGGAAACCAGTCTGGTGGACCCCTGCCATAAACAAGCTATACAATAGAAGGAGGAAACTAGTGCAGAAAAGAGTAAAATCCCAAGAAGGGAAGACATCCCTGATCAGTATCAGCAAGAAACTATGATCCCTCATAAAATCATCCAAAGCTAGCTTCAAAAGAAAAATTGCCAAGGACTCCAAAGATAACCACAAAGCGTTCTTTAGCTATGTCAAGAACCTAAGTGGAAACTCTCAGATCTGCTCTGAGTTAGTGCAGAATGGCACAAAATACACTGAACCAACTGATATTGCCAACATTCTGGCAGACAGGTTTAGTGCAAACTTCACCCCCCCTATCACCCCCTAAAGCCCATAACCATACCAGAAGAATGTAGTGCCCTGGCAATCACTGATACACAGGTTAAAACAGCCCTATCCAAAGCCAAAAATACAGCTTCAATGGGACCAGACAGTGTTCCAGTCTGTGTCTTACACGAGCTCCAAAATGAACAAACCCCTCACCTAAACACACTGTTCAAACTCAGCCTCTCTACAGGCTACGTACCCATAGAGTGGTGCACAGCAACAGTTATCCTGCTCCACAAAGGTGGAGCCACAGTGGACCCTGGGAACTATTGCCCTATAAGCCTGACTAGCCTGGTCTGCAAGGCTATGGAGTGCATCATCATGGAATTCATTAACAAAGACATTGGGAACCTTCAAACATTGGACCCTAAGCAGTTTGGCTTTGTTAAGGGCAGATCATGCCTCCTAAACCTGGTAGATTTCTTTGAGACAGTTACCAAGGCTTTAGACGAGGGAAAGGAGGTCCACACAGCCTACCTAGACCTCGCAAAGGCTTTCAACACCATTCCCCATTCTGGTGTTATAGACAAGCTCACCAGCCTGAGCATAAACTCCTATGTCATGAGACGGGTTTATAAATTGGCTTACGGATAGAACCCACACAGTGAGAGTTGCAGACTCTAGGTCCAACTCTAAACCAGTTACAAGTGGCGTCCCCCAGGGCTCAGTCCTGGGACCCTTCCTGTTCGATATATACTTCTCAGAGGTACAGGCAAGCACAGGAGGACTATGGCTGACCAAGTTCACAGATGACTGCAAACTGGGGGCCATAATTGACTCTCTAGCTGATACAGACATCCTCCAGAAGGGTCTCACTGAGATGGATATCTGGTGTCAAAATCATGGCCTCAAGCTAAATGCCAAAAAGTGCATAGTCATCCCCTTTGGCAAAAACAAAGTACCCATGAACTACCACATGCGTGGTAGTTCCCTAAATACAGAAAATTTAATAAGGGGTCTGGGGACCCAAGTAGATAGTAATCTCTCCTTTGATAATCATATTGCCAAGGTGGTTAGAAAATCCTTCTATGTGGCCCACCTAATCACAAAAGGGTTCGCATCTAGAACAAAAGAGGTTATTGTACTCCTCTACTCATCACTCATCAGGCCCATCATAGAGTATAATGCCCCATTTGGGATGTACCTTACAAGACACCTGCAACAGCTGGAAAGACCACAGAAGTACCTCACCAAGAGGATTACTGGCCTCAAACATATGCCCTATGCAGCCCGACTGAAGAAACTCCAGCTGTACTCGGTTGCATACCGCTTACTCAGAGGTGATCTCTGCCTGACATACAAGGCCATGTCCAACCCAGAATTGATGGACATACTCCACATAAAAAACCCCAAGAGCCACAAGCTCTAGGGATCTAAACCTCACCACAACGATAAATAGGATGTGCTGGAGGGATAGATTCCTGTCCCAGAGACTCCCCATGCTTTGGAACAGGATTCCAATCTACATTAGGCAAAGCCCCTCACTGACACTCTTCAAGAGAAACTTTGATGAGTGGATGGGAAACAGAAAATATACCCCGGGGATCACTGCAGTGGCTCTGCTGGACAGAGGCACAGGGAACTAATGGCTCTGCTGGACTGAGGCACAGGGAACTAACCTAGGGGGCGGCAAAAGCCAATTCATTCTGGCTAGGCTTATAGATGCCCTCGGGCAGATAGCCTAGTACTTACCTATGAACCTATAATAATACATTACCTGTACTGCTGACTGATTGTGCTGCAGGGTATATTTGTGAAAACTTCAGATTATGTATATGTGCCATGGTTTAATGGCAAATCACTTTGTGTATTGAGTGCAGGCTCCTGGGTGCGAATCTTGGAGAGGCAGTTTATTTTGTTGCTGAGCAGAACAAGGGACATTGGCTACAGAGTGATCAAGGGACTCTTAAGCATCTGTAAGCAAGGTTGCATGGGTTGGCGCTGAGCTAAGCAATGCCTACACAGGTTAAGCAATTCAACAGGTAACTGAGTATAAGAAACTGTAACCAGACTTTATCAGTGCTTACCCCCGCGCAAACACACTTAAACACACTTACTACTGCTTATTTGTGCTTAAACCTGCTTACTATTGCCTAAATACATTATGACACTGACACTTCACATGTGCATTTCATGCAGTACTCCAGTTTAAATTTAAATGTTATTTAGGTTTTATGGAAAAAAGATGTACAAATATGTTCATATACAGCTTTCACATGGAAAATGATGTGTGCTACAGTGGGAATCGAACCGGGAATGCCTGTTCGTTAGGCGGGTGCTCTAACCACTACACTATTGCTGTGCTGCTTCATTTGCATGTATACCCATGGATCCTCGTTCCCCAAAAACCTCCCCAAACACCCACGTCAGTCATCCATTCTCCAGTTGGAAACACGGTGTATCCACACCACTACACATTGGCCACTCCCTACTCCTCTGGCCCCATCCCATGGGTTGACTCAATCCAAGTATCCTTAGACATCCCAACCTTTTAGTCCACAAACATTGATGACATGAGTGACCACTTGGACACTATTCCCAATGTTTGGGTTGTCCTACCTGGGACACACATGCCTTTATTTCAAGGTTAGACTGTATACTTCATTACTTCGTTACTCCAGTTAACAAGACACTAAAATAAATTGATAACTAAGACTATATGATAACACACATGTTATACTTGTAAACCAATGATGTATGAGTTTGATAACATTAGATTACAAATAGGACCGGTTTAGTGATTGATGTTGATGTAGCCAGCAAATCACAGGAATGATTCAAATATTTCATAATGGGACCATCCTCACATTTTATTCTTTTGAGAACAGCACTAACTTCGAAACTGAATACACAACTCTGAATTATTGCAGATTCATCCCTTCCCTCTATCTTCTCGTAACTCTAATACTATAGTACTGCAATATACAATGGAAACAAAACAACAGCTTATTTTGCTTTGGAGGTTTATATCCCAGCAGAATCGCGGAAATGTTGCAAAGACATGAATATATATATATATATATATATATATATATATATATATATATATATGTATACATATATATATCTATAGATGACAACCATTTCATGACAGTCTAAGTAAGGCCTGCACTGTTACAAAGGCCATGCATTTGGTATGAAATTGAGTCAGGATATATAAGCCACAGTGCAGAGAAGGGGGTCACCGTCTTTTCTGTACTGGACTATGAATAAATGTTTATTTAACATCTGTTAACCGAGTATGCAGACTGTTCCAACAAGTCAGAACTCCATTCAGTCATGACTTGAGCCTTAGAGGCCAAACAACACAACTAAACATATACAAGAATCATACCTCTTGACCTCTTAATGTAAGACGTCCAGCCAAAGCCTAATATAATTGGGGGGGGGGTCAAAGATTGGGACATACTGGGATCAATTCAATAGCTCTGCTTGACAGAGGCCCAGTAAATTGACCACAGTAATGTACAGGCATGAGCCGACACACCTTGCCTACGCTTATAAATGCCCTTCAGCCGATAGCCTAGTACCTACCTATGAACCTATTACATGTATGGTTATGCACAATCTATTATTCTATCTACTGTCGAGGTTTGTAGGGGCACTTTCATGTTATTTATGTCTGCAAAAGGAATGAATGTGGTACAGGGAATGTACTTCTACATATAGATGTATGTATGTGTGTATGCATATATATGTATAACAAGCTCGCTGACCTCCACAAGGCGGTCCAATTAGAACCGAGCCATCCAACCCTGACACGCCTGGATCCATATTTCATACCCATGGTTCCTCCACCCCACCAGAGTTCCACATACACACAAACCATCCATTCTCCAGTTGCTATCCCAGCCATAACACACCTCCACACATTGCCCTCTTCCCAGCACTAGGGGCCCTACATGTATGTTGTCGCCACCCATGTATCATCAGGCTCTCTAAACCTTTTAGTCCTTGAACATACCTGCCCTGGCTTGTGTACTGGTCGAAAGTCCAAACAACCTGCACTTTTTGGGTAGACCCACCAGGGACTACCCTGTAATTGTTTGTAAGGTAGACTTAACAGGTGGACAATGTTACTCCCACTGGTAGTATCCTGCCTGTGGTTTGAGAAGCAATGATTTGCTCACCCCTGCCCAGCTTGATATGACATAAGATGACAGCACAAAATAATACAGGTGTTGCTGTTGTTTTCCTTCTCATTCTTTTTGTATACTTTACTGTCACAACGTTCATTCTCCATATATATATATATATATATATATATATATGTGTGTGTGTGTGTGTGTGTGTGTGTGTGTGTGTGTGTGTGTGTGTGTGTGTGTGTGTATATATATATATATATATATATATATATATATATATATATATATAATATCTGTACATATACATACACATACATCTACATAATTATATACATTTCCTATACTGTTGGATGCCTGTGCCGTATGATGTGTTTGTGATCACAGCAGCTGAATGTGTATCCGCCATGGCTTAGTGGAACTCATGTCAACTACAATGTGCAGGGTCAGGGGTTTGCAACCTGGCAGTGCAGATTATTTTGTTGATAGCCACAACAACAGCTGTTGGCTACAGGGTGACTAAGGCACTGTAGAACATTTGTAGGCGGGTATGTGCTTGTTTGTGTGAAGCACAGCATTACTAACCTCTGGTTGTGGCATCTTGCACTCAGTTAGCCTCTACATTGCTTCACCAGTGTAGTACTCGTATACCGGCGGCCAAACAGGCTTATACCCGCTTGCTCCCGCATACACATGTGCAACGTTGTGCATTTTGTTCACATCTGTCAACCGGGACAGTAGGACTGTATGCTTGTCCATTGTCAGTGGTGGCCTGGGGTATAGAGCTCTACATTGACCCCAGCTACGTATCCCAATTAATACCGGGGTGTTCACATTCATAAAGGGTAACAGACATAACATAGCTACGTCCCCCATTATTCATGCTTAGTTTACGTTGAACTGTCGGTATTATCCATGCTTAGGTCAGGTTTACATGTCAGGTATGACTGTTGACAAATGTTGGTTTAAGGTGAGGTAGGATTCCTGTTTCACAGGTCTGGGTAGGTTACATGCAGGAATTTGAGGTAGGAGTAGTTATTCCATAACTGTGTGGTACAGTAGAGGTGAATAGCTAGGGAGTAGGCAGGTAGGTAGTGGGGGTGACATTGTAACTGTATAGTAGCCCGTAGGTATAATTGGATGGGGGGGCAATAGGGAAGGTATGTCGGATGTTGGGATTTGTATGTGAGGCAGGACAAGTGGCATCAGTATCACTAGTTGATGTAGCGGTATAGAGTGTGAGGTGGGGGGGTGGTTTGCAAGGTGGTGAGCCTGTGCTAATTCAGGTGTGCTTGTGGTGTTCCTTCATGTGTTAGTTACATGTGTCCTGTGGGACAACTGTGATACTCCATGGGGTTGGGGTTCCAGATACTGGCAATATAGTGGGGGAAGAGGGTGTCACCTATGTACACCTGTAGACATTAATAGAAATGGAACAGGGGCTGATAGGAATGTGGTGTGCATGGGGCACAAAGGGGGTTGTTAGTAGGGGGATTATCCAGGGATGTGCAGGATGGTTGCAGGGAAGGTCCACAGCTGGCCATGTTGTTTACGACAACAGCTGCGCATATGCACTGCATTTGGTGTTTGCGTCAGACACTCACACCTGTGGGTGGGTTCAGGACTACAGTAATACCTAGTGATGCCTATTACATCGGCTTACATGCCTACAGTGGGGTGTTGCGACCATGTGTTCATAGGTGTTGTGTAGTGGGTTATGCAACAACACAGATGGTTATACCGCACTTAGCCATGTAAACTGGACTGTGCTGCGGTGGGACCCATATCAGGAATGGCTGCCCATTAGGCGGAAGCATGCCTGTCGACTGTACAGAATCCACAGCCTGTCCAGAGTTTGCTTCATACTATTGGTGTGTTCCTCTTACAATCTGCACCTGTCTGGCAAATACCTGGGAACTGACACCATTAAATACAGACAAGTAATCGGGTTTAGGACCCCACATCCTTCAGCCGAGTCATGCTAATGCATAACCTATTATTCTGTCAGCTTTCTAAAGTTGTAAGGGGAATATGTGCTTTCTGTATCTATTTGTTCCCCCAATGGTTTAGGTTCTGTCCAGTGGTTTTGCTGTTAGGGGTTGAGAGGTATGGGCATAAGCTCTTCCCAATTCGCAATATTACTTACATCCCCGGGGCGGTCCTAATATATCTGCGCCAGCCAACACCTGCACACCTAGGCCCATAATTGCATACCCATAGTTCCCATACCTGCCCCTCCTCTACAGCACTCATCCTTACTGTGGGTGCATTAACCACCCCACTACACACTGCCCACTCTCCACTTGTCAGGACCCATGTTGTACATTGTGTCGACCCATGGGTCATCAGGCTTGCACAGCCTACTGGTCCGTGTACATATACAGTCTGGTTGGATGAATCATTACAGGGACTGACTCCAATGATCATTAATTTTTGGGGAGTCCCACAAGGGACATTGATGTCTTTGTTTCAAGATTAGACTTGGCAGGTCTCTCCCACTGGTAGTATCCTGCCTGTGTTCCGGGAAGCAGTGGTGTGTTTACATGTATCATGTGTTTGTATGCTTCACCTGTCTAGGTGGGGATGGTTGATGCTACGTGTTACACGTTTGTTGATTAGACCCCTCACCCCTATTTGCACGGCCTGTGAACATATGTAATTTGTGACTGCTGTATCATATTCTAGCTATTTACACACACACACACACACACACACACACACACACACACACACATATATATATATATATATATATATATATATATATATATATATATATATATACATACACAGATGTATCTGTATATGTATGCATACATGTATATATTTATATATTGCTTTCTATATATATCTAACAACATATGGGTGTATGGGTGTTTGCATATGTATATATCTATATGTGGGTATGTATATGTATTCTGTCTCTGTATGTATACATTTGTACTACGGAGAGGGAGAGGTATATCTCCATGTAGCTATGGGTAGATATACACACATTCCTCTACATATATACATCTACATCTGGTTATTCCATTCTTTTCCATGTAGATTAGACTTTGCTGCAGTGGGACTCGTAGCGGGTGTGGCTGCTCGTTGGGCGATGCCTCTACCCAATGAGCACTTTTGCTCACATCCCTGGGGCTGTCCGTACAGACCCACATCAGCCAACACCTGCACACCTAGACCTATAACTAGCTACCCATAGTTCCCCCACCCGCACCTCTTCTACAGCACCCCTCCTTACTCTAGGTGCAGGTCTGGTCTGAACACACCACTACACGCTGCCCACTCTCCACTTCACGGGACCCATGTCGCACGTTGTCTCAACCCATGAGTCATCAGGCTTTCCCACACTTGTATTCTGGGTATGTACACACCCCAGCCAAAATGGTCGGTGCATCGGCTTCCTTTGGTTTTATGTCAATTTTTGAGACGTCCTGCAAGGGGCGCTCCTGTATGTGTTTCAAGATTAGATTTCATGGGTGCACTCTGTCCCCCCCACCCCCGGTTGTATCCTGCCTGTGGTCTGGGGAGCAGTGGACTATTTACATTGTTTGTGGGTTTGTGTGTATGTTTCCTCTGTCTGGCGGGGGGGGGGGGTTATGCTATATGTTACATGTTTCTTGCTTGGGCACCTCACTTCCATTGGCATAGCCTGTGAACATATGTCATTCTTGTGTGCTGTTCCCTACCATAGCTGTATATCTGTGTATATCTACGCACACACACACACACACACATATATATATATATATATATATATATATATATATATATATATAAATATACAGATATATATATATATATATATATATATATATATATATATATATATATATATATGTCTGCATACAGATATATATATATATATATATATATATATATATATATATATATATATATATATATATATATATATATATATCTATATATATATATATATATATATATATATATATAAAACACAAGAAAAATACACCACCGTTGAATCTGGTAAATGCAACTGTCCCAATATGTAATAAATAAAGCACTCAGAAATATGAGGGATGTTGCGAAGCGAGCTTAAACAGTCTCAGAAATTAACCTGTCACAAAATGCAAGCGATCCACAAATGTTAAGACTCCACAGATTTATTGTTCCAGAAACAAACTTTGGATAAGCGCTTTCACTACAAATAGCTTCATCAGATCCTTTTCATTGTTGTGAAAGCGCTTATCCAAAGTTTGTTTCTGGAACAATAATTCTGTGGAGTCTTAACATTTGTGGATCACTTGCATTTTGTGACAGGTTCATTTCTGAGACTGTTTAAGCTCGCTTCGCAACATCCCTCATATTTCTGAGTGCTATATATATATATATATATATATATATATATATATATATATATATATCTATCTGCATACACATATATATATATATTGCTATATATATATATATATATATATATATATATATATATATATATATATATATATATATATATATATATATATATATATATATATATATATATAAAAATAAATAAATAAATCCATGTGGGTATATGGGATGTATGGCCTTAATCTTGCTTATCTATTGCTATGATGGCTTAGTGGGTAACTACTGTGATTATAGTCGTAGTAGTGTACAGGGTCCTGGGTTTGAGCCTTGGTGAGGCAGTTTATTTTGTTGCTGGGCAGAACTTGGGCCGTTGGATCCAGAGTGATTGAGGCACTTTAAAGCAGTTGTAAGCGGCTTTGCACGGGTTTGCGTGATGGTAAGCACTGCTAGCCTCCGGGTACAGTTTCTTACACTCATTAGCTTCTACTTTGCTTACTCTGTGTGGGCATTGCTTACCCCCGTGCAAGCGCACTTGGACACACTTACCGCTGCTTATTTGTGCTTAGACCTGCATACATGTGCCTTATTCATTATGACACTAACACTTCACATGTACATTTCATGCAGTACTCCAGTTCACATTTAATTGTTATTCTGTAGGTTATATGGCAAAACTATTTAAAATTATGTTCATATACAGATTTCCCATGGAAAATGATTTGTGCTGTGGTGGGACTCGATCCGGGAATGCTTGTTCGTTAGGCGGATGCTCTAACCACTCCACTATTGCTGTGCTGCTTCATTTGCATATATATTCCTTGTTATCCTCTTCTGCCTTTTCAGCTGCTTTAACCGTAGCTAGGCGATGGGCAAACCCACCCACCTATGGTTAGCTGTACTCTGAGTTTTAAAACACATCAATAATAGGGATTATTCATTTTATTTGACTGTACTGTTGCTGTTGAACACATGGGGACTGTTGGTGGAGATATGCAGACACTTGTGAGCTGTCTCACTCATTTATTTACACATTCTTCTGTTCTACTTTACAGGGGAGTGTTTATTCTGTGAGCTCTACTCTCAGACATGCCCCCTGCACTTGTCCACGCTCTGTGTAGCATTTGGAGTTCAGGCAGCGTGCCTTCATTAATACGCATGGCGCGCTGCCATCCTCCTCTTCAACTGCCGCTTCTGTGCAGGCTAGATTAGTCCCGCCCGGAAGATTAGAAAATCCGGGGGATTGTATATCTTTTCCTGTTCTGAAGTACAGATGCTACCTAAACTTTACATAGGATTTTTGTAAGACAGACAGTAGCTTTAACTCTGTTTGACCTGAAGGTTTCATTTGAATGCATTTGTTGCAGTTTTCTGCTTATAGCAGGTCTATAGTTTTCAGTTGTTTTCTATTAGGTGAAGCTGAATCGATAGTCTCTTTAGGAGGAGCATAAGTAAGATGATACATGGATTTTAAAAGTGACCTACATTTTACAGCTGAAATAATTCAAGGCTATAAAGATGTAATCATCATAACAGCGAATCTTCTGGAACATGGGCCAAGACTCATTAAGTTGTTTGATAGGCTAAGACATAAAAACTTGAAACTGAATAAAACCAAATATCAAATTGATATGACTATTCCATAGTACACTGACAAATCACCTCTAATGTTCCTTGGTATGGTACATGATCATTTTAAGTTCTTTCTAGACTGCTCAGATAGAACAGTACCATTCAGGAAGCTGTGAAGTACTGTTCAGTTTTGTTTCACGTGCTGACCAGAAGCTTTGAAATGCTAAAAAAGCTGCTCACAATGACTCCTGCTCTAAAGTGATATGACGATTTATAACTAGTAATTCTTCAAGTAGATATTAACCTTTATGAGCTTGGTATACTACTATTATAGGAAGGTAGGCCCAACGGATATGGATCACGGACTTTGACAGAGGCACAGACAAGATATGTTCAAACATAGAAATGAATGGCTTTGGTTGCCAGAAATATCATGATTATATTTAAAGCAGGTCATTTAATATATACTGTGGGCATAATCTATTACAAGGCACTTCCCCTTTCAAAGCTTCAAGAGATAGCAGGGAATGTTTTTGAGTTTATAAAAACATAACCTGTAAGTTTTGAACAAATCTTGCAAACTGATACACTTAGATGAAAGACTTAGCAGACATCCTTGTCCAGTTGTGAATATTTGCTAGAGAAAAAATTGAAAGTCTAATGGTTTATTTCATAACTGCCTATATCAATTAAGAAGCTTGGCAAGTTGAAAACTTGTGCCAGAAAGGAAAGCAAAATTCAGTTTTCAGGAGGCATGGTCACAGATGGGTTGTCTAGATTAAATCAGTGAAGAACATCCAGACATCAAAAATATTCTTCATTTTTTGGATGTTTTTTCATGTATTTAAGGTTTGATGTTCAAGGGAGATAAAAATTACAATTTCTATTCAGCTTTATGGTGCAATACTTCATAAAATTCATAAATTAGGTTTGGTAACAAACCAGTTTGTCCAGGGACATATTCAAGAAGTGTTAAGTAAAAAGGGTAATAGGATTAAGAGGTTAGGGAAAGAAAGCTAGTTTTTGGGGGGGGGGGGTTCAAGGTTTACATGGGAAGTAGGATGAGTGGGAGGAAATGAGGTAAATGTAGGGAGGGGCTTAATGGGATTTATACAAGTGTAACTGGGTAAGGAATCACATTTTTGCATGAATTGCTAAGGCAAGCTTACTTCTGAGACAGCCTGTAGATATTTTGGAGAACAGGTAGGCCTCGGGTAGGAATGGGATGTGGTGGTACTGGCTGAGTGAATTATATATATATGCTTGACTGGTTATAGTAGGGTATGGGTTGGTTGTAGAGTTTTAGTTATTTGTTTAATTGAGGGGTATTTGAGGGAGTCACGGCTTGTATGAGGCATCATGTTGATAATGGCCCAGGCTCTATTTTGTTGGGTGTTCAGTGCTTTGTAGTTGGGCTGTGTGTAGCATATCTTCGTACGGGGTTTTATTTGTTGTTGTTGAATGGCCAATTTGGGTTGGTGTGACGTTGGTAGGGGATAACTGTCAGTCACATTGGTGGTTGTGGTGCAGTAATATGTTTGCCTATGGAGGGGATGTTTTTTTTCTAGTATACAGAAGCATTTCTGGGGCGGTATGACATTGGTAGGTGATAATCATCAGTGACATTGGTGGTCGTGGTGCAGTAATATGTTCATTTGCGGTGGGGATATTTTTTTTCCAGTCTGCAGAAGCATTTCTGGGGAGGTGACATGCCTAGGAGTGATGGCCATAGTGCGACCTCTCAATCTAGTAGCCGGCTTTCTGTTGTACAGATTTCTCAGAATGTTCAAGAATTTGTGGTTTTCTGGCATTACTGGGATGATCTGAGAATTGCAATCACTGCATAATGAAATACATTTGACTTTCAGACCTAAGTATTTAAAAAAAAAAAAAAAAGGTAAATTAACACAACCCCATACTCTAGCCCGGTACTCAGCGCAAGACTAATGGCATTGTGTTGGCAGTTTTGTGTGGGTTTGTTGGTGTTTTAAGTGTTTCGTGGTCATGCCTCCTTTTGCAGGCTGTGTGGAGCTGGTGTTTGTGCTCAACTTTGGAGTTAGACGCATGCAAAATGGCAGCGAGCATTGCATGGTTACGGTATGGTAGATCTGAAATGCTGGCATTTCAATTGAAATTTACAGTAACACAAAACCTTTTATTCTAGTATCAGAGCACACAATCTGCCCTACGTTTGGTTTCCATTGGTGGTGTGCACTGGGTAAAAGTAGCAGTTTCTGGGGCTTTTCACAATCTGGAAAGCTCTGCAAGTAACAGTTCTGTGCTGCCCATGCTCACCTGCAACCAGAGCCATTTAAATGTTGAATTGGGGTCCAGATTGAGTCTGTCCCTTTCTTCAGTACAGAAGTTCATAGAATGTGTGAGATGCTTTCCAAAGAGTTTACTGGGCTTTTAAAGCTGTAGTAGTACACGTTAAATTCAGCATGGTAGGAGATGGGAGCTGACAGTGGTGGCTTACTTGCAGGAATATTTATATATAAAAAAAACAAAACAAAAAGGGATTAATAGTATGCAAAGCTCTTCCACTGTTTTTCTTCCAAGTAACAGCATAAGCTCATTTAAGGTCAAGAAATTAAGGTTTTGCAGCTGGCGCAGATCTAAGTGGAGAAAACTGGCTAAACCACTAACGAGATTAGTAAGGTTATTGGCACCTTAGGCAGTAGGCTTCCCCATTCTTGTCTTGGCAGCTTTGTCAGAAAATTTTGTGGAGTTCTTTCGTGGCGTGCTGAGACAATGCACAGATGTATACTCCCAGTTTGCTGGGGCGGAACATGTTATTCTGCCAATGTTTTTATTAAGTAGTAGGGACCTCAGTCTCCTCATTGTCTATGGCTTTGTCCGGAGTTTTGAGTCATACCTCTCAACTGTCCAGATTTTTGGAGAATGTCCAGATTTTCAGCTCATATTTTTGGTCTGTTCCCCATAAATGTGTAGTTTTCTGGCAAATCACTGGGAGGATCTGAGGATTGAAGACACTAAATAATGACATACCTTTGAGTTTCAGGCATCAAATCCTTCAGATAATGCATGTTGAAATAAACCTTGTTACTCTAGCAATTTTCTAAGTTTATAAGTGTAATATTTAAAATATGTCCCTGTTTTTGGGCCTTTGTTCCTCCGTTTTGTTGGGCTTTGTCCAGACTTCTTCTAAGAGGTTCAGAGGTATGTTTTGAGCCTTTGTCTCCACATGTTTAGGATTTTTTTTTTTTTGTTGTTCTTTCATAGTTGGTCTGGTTTTTAAGGTAGTTTTCTGACAAATTAGTGGCAAATCATTGAAGACTGAAGGTACATAGTAATGACAAATATTTTGTCTAGCTTTATTATGGTGAGAGGTATGTGTTGCCTCATGTTTTGGTACATTTTCTAAAAACTGTGGTTTTTGGGAAGTACTGGGAAGTCATTGAGGGTTGACGTCAGATAACAGTGATGGACATTTGACTGCAGACTGCATATTCATTGAAGATTCATGCTACTGTGGGACCTGCTATGCTCTCAATTCTCTATGTTTGTAAGAGCAATGTTTGAAGGTTGTCCCTTTTTCCCCATTGTTCCTCCTAGTTTGGTGGCTTTGTCCAGATTTATTGCTGTAGGAGGTTGAGAGATGAGATTGCGTATATTTTTATGGCTATTTGTAGTAAGCAGACCTGGCTACTGTCATGGGGTTGCAGAATGGGCAGATTTTCTCTCATACTTTACATCTGTCCTTCATCAAACTTTGGAGGGTTTCTCGATTTTGAGTCCCTAGACCTGACAGGGAGCTTAATGCAGATTTTTAGGGGTTGGCATGGTGGTACTGCTTTTGCCTCACAGTTAAGGGGTTTGATTGACATCTTTGACTAGGGGCCATTTGGGGGTTGCAGCAATACTTTCTAAATTGTCCCTGCAGGGTAGTATAGAAGGACGTTTGTAGTTAATCACATTTAACCTGTGATGGTAGCAAGCTGCAAAGCTTTGTTAGAAACCTATTCTCTGCCTTATACCATATATCCTTACCCCGCTGCTACTATTTGGAAGCAGGGGTGTTGGAGGAATGTGAAATCATTTCGCTGTCGAATTCATATGGGTGATATATTTATTAGTGCACATAAACTTTTATTGAAAACCCGAGCACAAGGGAGATGCATCTGTAGGAAAGAATCAGTTTCATAGATGGATAAGTTATCTTGTTTTTGAATTTCTCTCAGAGCCCAGAGAGACTGTGAGTTACAATAAGGAAGCAATGGCTGCAGGCATAAGCAAGACTGCTGTTTGTATTGTGAGAAACAGTAGGTTGGAACTTGAGTGAGAAGAAAGAAGAGGAGTTAAAACTGGTATAGACTTTCGGGATGGTTTCCAGATGGAAACTTTAGGTGCGTAGCTTTAAATTTTCAGCTGGATGTTATCTGTAGAAGGGGCCATTAAGTAAATAATATGATGCTGTTCTGTTTACTATTGATATCAACTAAATTATTCTCACTGAATGTGAGACACTCTTTTAAGGGAACCTGGAGGAACATGAACTTTTAAGATCCCAAATGACGAACGTTCCTCAAAAATTAAGTATACTTTGAAGGTATGGGTATGTTATGGATGTATTTTACTCTGCGTTTTGTTTTTTTAAGTATTTTGGGTTTCATTGCTGTTACACATGCTGTTGTTGCTGCTGGTAGAACCGGGCAGCACATGGGAGGAATTGCCAAGGCCACACTGTTTACCGGATACATATCTATTTTTATTTAAACTTTTAATGTTGGTAGGAATGATTTTGTGGTGATATTCTTGTAGTGCTTGCCGACAGAGATGCTGTTAAGGCTGTTGCTACTAAATAAGCTAACTTGGCCCATATAGTATGGTATTTGATTTTGTAAAGAAATCATGAGGTGCCCCAGTGACTTTGATATTTAAGTTAAACTTCATCTGTAGGGTGTAGTCATTGCATACTCGAACTGGGAGCTCACTTTATGTTAGGTGTTGGAATTGATGTAAGTTAAATGCATAGGTTCAGTTACTGCTGTTGTGTTATAACATCAACTTTTTAGGGGATGCAAGGGAGTGTAGTGGTTGCACAGCTGATGAACAAAGTAAGCTTTTGGCTGCACCTAATGTTATCAGCAAGAATTTTGGCTTTGTGGGCGCAGAGGGTTTACAACTTTCTTTTCTTTTGCAGGTGGAGAAGTGTGGAGATTGCTGCTGGAGTGATGCACAATGAGTTTTGCAGACAGGGAAGTGCAGAGTGGTCTTCAGCCAGTGGTCTGAAGGAAGTGGACTTGGAAGGTGATGGATTCTGCTGGGGTGGATGTTCCGGCTGTTGCAGTGGTGCACAATGAGGTCACAGGTGAACCTAGCTTATTAGGGTTCATTAAGGCACGTCAGAGCCGGTATGGATGCAGATAGGTTACTCGATAGTCTATGTTAATTTGAGAACTTAGCTCTACTGTTCTCCATTGTATTTGGCAGCATTGGGCTGACAGAAGGGTTTGACAGAGCACTGCAAGATATGTGTGTATGTTGGGGATGTGTGAGGACATGAGCTACACTGTGTAAGCAGAAGTTTGAAGGTTCTGGGATTGCTAGTGAGTGCAGGCCATGGTTTGTGTGATTTACCAGATGTGAAAAAAAAATTGTGGGGTGAAATTTTGGGGATGGGGTGGATTAGGAATGTCATGGAGCTTTTTGGGTTCCTCAATTTTGCATATTTTGGGGGAAGATTTTTTTTCTCTTGTTGGTCTGCAGGATGAAAGTCATTTGGAGGAGGGATGAACAAGATGGAAGGACGTATGTTACTGTTTGGAGTTAGTTTCAGTTTGTCTGGTGTTGAAGGTTTAGTAGCAGACGTTGTGGGGAGAACGGCTAATTTTCTTTGGGACACTAGAGCAGTGGTATAAGTCTCGGTGCTGTCAGTTGAAGTGTGCCAGGTGGTCTTGGAATGATCAGTTGGGGTACAGGGTTTTGGGGCAGGTTTTGATAGGAAGGTGTATGTAAAGGCATTGCAAGATTTGTTAAGTTGTGCTTAGGCTTGGGAACAAGGTAAGGCAGTTCAGCTAGTCATGGTGGACTTACCTCCAATTAGTATGGTTGCACAGGTGATAAAGTATGTGGCATTACTAAATCATGGGCAGTGGTTCATATGTTTGAAGGATTGAGGTAGGGTGATAAAGTGAAGACTGACAGACTATGGCTATTGATAAGTTGTTTTTTATTGACAAGATATGTTTTGTTGTGCGGGTTGGTGTTGGTAAATGGAGGTTCATTGGGTTACAGTCTTGGAGGGTATTGGATTTATGGAGTACTGAATTAATTGAGAGGGTGGTGCTTTGGTCAGCAAATGCTAGGTTGGTCATCTAATGTTTTTGCTTTATATTAGGTAGTGGGTACATTGGTTGAATTACTATTAAATCGACCTGTTGGAAAGGAAATCTCATTTTGTTCATTATTATATCCTTTGGGCAGTAAAAGGATGCTGTAGTTAGGCAGGATGGCATGCATTTGGGCTTGCTTTGTTTTGGATGGCCTTGGGCTTTTTAGTGTTTTGTTGGTACATTTAGCAGGTAATGACTTGGTAATAATTACAAAGCTGCTGTTGGTAGTTATGATAAGTGAGGCTATGTTGATTTACAGAGACGTTACAAGTGCATGAGTATTGCTCTGGTGATGGAGAGGGATCATTGGTTTAATTTCAGCTGCCTAGACAACTGGTTGCTTTGGGTATTTATATGATAGTGCTTTGGGATATTGATGATAGGGATCCAGTTTGGTTCAGAGAGAATGGAGTACATCAAATGATGTTTGGCTTCAACCTTTTTAACGTATGGTTAGGTTTGTTTTGGAAGGTTAAGAGGAAGGCCTACGATAAGGTTTATGGATGTGGTGAGAGAGGACATGCAGGTGGTTGGTGTGATAGAGCAAGATGCAGAGGACAGGAAGAAAAGGAAACAGATGATCCACTGTGGTGACCCCTAATGGGAACAGCTGAAAGAAAAATAAGTTGGAAGTTCTGGTATGATGGAGAGGGAACAGCCTGGTCAGGCTTGTGGGCGGAGGAGAGGGGCAGACTTCTCCCTCTTCTGTTCCCCCTCTGGTGTTGGATTTTTCTTTCAAGGAGCTGGGAAATGAAAATGAGCAGTTGGATGCTGCTTGATAAGTAAAAGTAAGTGAGTGGATGTAAAGACACTGCTTATTTGGTTGGATGTTTAGTTCAGTAAGTGAGAAATGAAAGTGAGCAATGGGACACTGCGTTATAAGTTAAATAAGCGAGTGAGGGCAAGCATGCTGCTTATTTGGTCAGGGTGAGTGAGGTCACGCTGCCCTAGTTAACAGTTATGTGGATGTTTATGCAGTGGTTAATAAACTGGTCAAAGTTATGTTTATGGAAGTTTAATAAAGGTCATCAAATGTCATTTGGTGTGATGTGTGTTTATTGAAGAGGACCAGGACAAATAAGGTTTGGTAACAAACCAATTTTTCCAGGGACATCTTCAAGGGGGGAGGTAGGTAAAAATGTTAATGGGATTAAGAGGGTAGGGGAAGAAAGCTAGATGAGGGGGGTGGAAGGGTTAAATGGGAAGTAGGATGATTGGTAGGGAAATGAGGTAAGAGTAGGGAGGGGCTTAATGGGTTTTATGCAAGTGTAACTGGGTAAGGAATCACATTTTTGTGTAAACTTGCTACTCGCTCTCCCTCCCTGTTTTATGGGAACATTGGGGGTTGGGTGGTTATTTTATAAGTTTGGGTAGGCAGAGAAGAGGACAGGCTTGTGCTTGTCCATCTTCTGTTTCCCCCTCTGATGTTGGATGTTCATTTCAAGGAGTTGGGAAATGAAAGTGAGCAGTTGGACACTGCTTGGTAAGTAAGAGTAAGTGAGTGCAGGTAAGGATGCTGATAATTTGGTCAGGGTGAGTGAGGTCATGCTGCCCTAGTTAACAGTTATATGGATGTTTATGCTGTGATTAATAAATTGGTCAAAGTTATGTTTATGGAAGTTTAAAAAAGGTCATCAAATGTCATTTGGTGTGATGTGTGTTTATTGAAGGGGACCGGGACAAATCACATTTAGCTATTACAAAGTGTAAAGAAACAGTTGGTAATATTCTTTATTGGTTGAAAATGAATGAATACACAGCATGAGTGGTATTCCATAGTCACAGAGTCTGTATATGTGTGCAAAGGAAATTGGTGAAGAGAGTCACTGCACCTTTATGTAAATATGTTCAGTGCCAGTTAACAGGCAGAGATGGTTAACATTACCTGTCATGGGTGGTATGAGGCTGGGCTGCCCCTGGGATACCTGGACCTCTGAAAAATGGAACATAAAAGGAAGATAAAACAAACGAGAGGGAAAGAGAGACAGAGAGAGAGAGACAGCAAGAGACAAAATGTGGCTAAGAGGGACTTACAAGCTGCTTTTGCAGTATTCTATTGACAGTGCATATTAAAAATTTCTTGGGCAAACTTACTTAATGAATTTATGCTAAGAAATTTACATTCTTCATTAGTGCTGCCAAATTATATCGCTATTGCCTCAGGTGAAAGGTTTATATTTGAAGCAAGTTTCATAGAGAAAATAACAGAATATTTACACAGAGAAAGCAGGATAAGTGTTTTCATTTCTTAAAATGATTTTAAATTCATTTTATCAGTCTGTATTTGCTTTGGCTAAGGCCTTTAAGCCTATATTAGTAACTCCAGTACATTGTTGCACTGCATTTTGCTGCTTAAGTGGTCTAACTGTTGGCATTAAGCCCTAGTTTCATTCTTAGGTGCTGAGTGTACGTCAGGCTAGTTCAGGACTAGTATTTGCATTAAGGCAAGTCCAGGCCAGTCATCTCAGAGCTAAACGTCTAATTGTTTTTACTTCCCACCCATCCTGTTGTTTGTAGTTGTGTTCTTGAACCCAGTGTATCTGTTGTTGCCTGCCCCTTATGATAATTTGACAACATAATCCTCTCCCTCTCCCTGCTTATTGGCTGTTGACAATAACCACATAAGTATAATTTTGCAAAGTCTCCTCCTTAAAATACTCACCATGCTAAAATACATTTGATAAAATAGTTTAATATTGAGTGTACTGATACTGCTTGCACTGATTTTGGTATTAAATTAGTGAGTTTTTTTACTATAATTAGTTTACTGGTTCTTGCTGGTGGTAAAAGAAAGCTTCCAGGTTAGTTGTTTTGTATTGCACTTTTAAAATATTCAATACACCAAATATTATCGTAAAACTGAATTCCAAGCAATTAATTATCCCTGGCCCAGAGTCATTCCTGTTGGTATTATGGATCAGCAATTCCTACAAGTTCTGTAGCCAGCCTGATTGAGATAGGTATCTTCAGATAATATAAGAACTGTCTCATGCTGTTTGATGATCATCTATTACTTAGACAACATATTACTGTGTGTGAGAGATATACATATATAATATCTTTGGAGTGAAAAAGCTCACACACAGTAAACTCAGACACCAAAATTGCCAGCAATGCATCATATACCACACTTCTACAAGGCCATCACAATACACAAAATCCATCCTAAGCTGAGGTTCTAAAGATTAACTTTGCCTAAACCTCCTAGACCTCCAAAACACAAAAAAGCATAAAGCACACTCAGCAAGTTAAGTCTACCTCCTCACATAACACAAGGAGTCCCAAAGTCACAGTTGCTGAGCCCATAAGGCAGGCATCGACCCAACCAAACATTCTTGTTATAGGTGACTCCATTGTAAGGCATTCAGATGTGCCTCTTACCAGGCTGAATAAGGGAAGAGTGACAGTTAGTTGCTTGTCTGGTGCCAGGATTCTTAAGATCACTCATGTACTCAAGTTCTTGTACAACAAGTACTAGTATGACTCTGTCATAGTCCATGCTGGTGTTAATGACTTGAGGTGCACCTCCCTCAAATGTATGAATAGAGACATGATGGAGCTCTCAGACTATGCATCCAAGGCAGGTATTACAGCCTAGCATTGAGCAGTGTTCTACCTTCACCAAGAATGGTGCTGCAATATGAGAAAAAAATAATTTGCTTAGTTTTTGGTGTCATTCAAAACGGGTCCAATATCTGTCAGTCTGGGAGGATATGACTGACAAGCCATGCTGCTTCACAGGGATGGCCTGCATCTCTTCCCTCTCAAGTTTTGATTATTGGCAAGGACATAGTTCAGTCCCATAGTTTTTTTTTAATTTATTTTACATCTGTTTACCGGGAAAGTCTGACTTGGAGCAAAGCCAATTTTCAGCGGAGGCCCAAGAAGTAATGCTCCAGATGCATGCCTTTGAATTGTGGGAGAAAACCAGAGCACCCAGAGGAAATCCACATGAACACAGAGAGGACATGCAGACCCCACACAAAAGACACTCTAGCCAAGAATTGAACCATAGAACCTCTTGCTGTGAGGTGACAATGCTACCACTGCACCACTGCGCCATCCAATTGCCTTTTTAAGGCAACCTGATAAACCTACCAGCATAAGAAAAAAAGCAAAGAAAAATATGAAGGTGTTACTGATCGATGCCAGGAGCCTAAAAAGAAACTTAATTTCCTACAAACCCTTCTCACACTGGAGGATGTTCATAGGTTCATAGGTTCATAGGTTCATACTAGGCTATCTGCCCTAGGGCATTTATAAGCCTAGCCAGAGTGTGTTTGGCTTTCGCCACCCATTTTAAATTAATTTTGCTATGCCTTTTTTTGAGGTTAGTATACTGTGCCTCTGTCTAACAGTGACACAGAAGTGATAGCCGGGGTAAACCTACGATCTCCCATCCACTCATCAAGATTCCTCTTGAAGATAGTCAATGTGGGACTCTGCCTAACCTGGACTGGGATTTTATTCCAGAGTGAAGGGAGCCTCTGGGTTATGAATCTGTCCCTCCAGCATGTCCTATTTATTTCAGTGCTGAGGTTCAAGTCTCTCGGCGCATAGCTCGATGGGATTTGGATTTTCTGAGGTGCAGCATGTCCATTAATTCCGGGTTGGACATGGCTTTATACGTCAGGCACAGATCGCCTCTGAGCAGGTGGTATGCCACTGAGTAGAGCTGGAGTTTCTTTAACCGGGCAGCATATGGCATCTGTTTGAGCCCTTTGATCCTCTTGGTGAGGTACTTTTGGGGTCTTTCCAGTTGCTGCAGGTGTCTGGTAAGGTACATCCCAAATGGGGCATTGTACTCAATTATGGGCCTGATGAGGGATGAGTAAAGAGGTACGATGACCTCCCCTGATCTAGATGTGAATCCCTTCATGATTAGGTGGGCTATATAAAATGTTTTTCTAACCACTTTGGCCACATGGTTGTCAAATGAGAGATTGCTATCAACTTGGGTCCCCAGGTCCCTAATGACTTCTTCTGTACTTAATGGATTACCACCTATGTGGTAATTTGTGGGCACTTTGTTTTTGCCAAAGGGGATGACTATACACTTTTTGGCGTTTAGCTTGAGGCCATGGCTCTGGCACCAGTTGTCTGTTTCTATGAGGCCCTTTTGGAGGATGCTTGTGTCGGCTGGAGAGTTGATTATGGCGCCCAGTTTGCAGTCATCTGCAGTCAGCCACAGTCCTTCCGTGTTGGCCTGTACCGCCGAGAAATATATACCGAACAAGAGAGGTCCCAGGACTGAGCCTTGTGGGATGCCACTTGTAACTGGTTTGGAGTCTGACATGGCTCCAGCAATTCTAACCATGTGGGTTCTGTCCTTGAGCCAGTTTGCAACCCATCTAGTGACATAGGGGTTTATATTTAAGCTGGTGAGCTTATCTATAATGCCCGAGTGGGGTATTGTATCAAAGGCTTTTGCGAGGTCCAGGTAGGCTGTGTGGACCACCTTCCCCTCGTCAATGGCCTTGGTGACTGTTTCAAAGAAATTGACCAGGTTTAAGAGGCAGGATCTGCCCTTAACAAAGCCAAACTGGGTAGGATCCAGTGTCTGTAGGTCCCCAATATCTTTATTTATGAGGTCCATGATGATCCTTTCCATAGCTTTGCAGACCAAGCTAGTCAGGCTTATGGGGCGATAGTTTCCAGGATCCGTTGAGGCACCACCTTTGTGGAGAGGGACCACTGTTGCTGTACGCCACTCTTTGGGTACATATCCTGTAGTAAGGCTAAGATTGAACAGTAGTTTTATGTTTGGGTTTAGCTCTTCTTGGAGTTCATGTAGGACGCAGCCGGGACACCATCTGGTCCCATTGATGCTGTGTTTTTGCTTTGTAGAGGGCGGCTCTTACCTGAGCATCTGAGATGTCAGGGGGGCAGCACTCTGTTGGGATAGATATTTGCCCTTTTGGTGGGGAGGGGGGGAGAAGTTTGCACTGAACCTGTCAGCTAGGATGTTGGCAATGTCTGTGGGCTCAGTGTATTTTTTGTCATTTTGGACTAATTATGAGCATATCTGGGAATTCCCACCTAGGTTCCTAACATAACTAAAGAAAGCCTTGTGATTATCCTTAGTGTCCTGTGCAATTTTTCTCTGAAGCTGGCCTTAGACGATTTTATGAGTGCCCGTAGTTTTTTACTAATACTGATCAGAGATGCCTTCCCTTTTTGGGATTTTGCTCTATCCTGTAGTAGCTTCCTCCTTCTATTGTATAGTTTGTTTATGGCTGGGGTCCACCAGACAGGACGCCTGCCTTTGGAGGATTGGGTCTTGGTTTTATTTGGGATTGCATGATCCATGCATTCCTGAAGGTGTTCATAGAATGCGTTTATAAAGGATTCTGCTGTCTGGGCCGTATTTTCCACAGGCCCGGGGGCTTTGAAGGATTTCGCCTCGGTTTTGAGGTGTGTGAAATTTGCTTTAGAGAAGTTTTTCACTGTGGTTTTCTGGGCAGGGGGTGGGGTCGGGATGTGAATATCCAGTGAGATTAGTTTATGGTCTGATCTTACCAGTGAAGGATACACTTCTGGTCTGGAGCATAGTGTCCCCATGTTGGTGATGATCAGTTCCACTATGTTTTGCCCTCTTGTGGGAGTGGTAACAAGTTGTTCCATAGCATTTGAGTTTATAAATTCTAGGAACCTTTGGGCTAGGGTGTTGGAGCTAGAGTAATGGTCCCAGTCTATGTTTGGGTAGTTGAAGTCGCCCAATATAATGGTGTTTGGAGAGACCTTCATATTTTCCAGTATTCTCAGGAAGGCCAAGTGGGGTTCCTGTGTTTGGGAGGGTGGTCTGTAGCAGGCTATAAACTGGAAGGCAGTTTTACCCACAGTTAGTTGCACATGGATAGTCTCTGATGCTTCGTGCTGTGCCACCAACCTGGAGGTGTGGGTATCTTTGACGAATATTGATACTCCCCCTCCTTTTGTGGTTCGGTCCAAGTTTTGGGGCCGAAAAGCATGGTATGAAGTATAACCTGGTAGTGCTGGGGTGCTCTCAGGAGCCTTGAACCAGGTTTCTGTTACTGCACAGATATCGATGTTCTCCATGCTAAGGAGAGTTTCGAAAAGTGCATCTTGAGGTTTAGACTTCTGGCATTGAGTAGCATTACTCTTAGTTTCTTATCCCTTGTGATACCTATGGAGGTGGGTTTGTCTTTTGAGCCTTGCCTAAAAAAGGCACTATGGGGGTAGCAAGAGCCTTTGCCAATATCCTAATGTTGACATCTGTGTAGTGACTGAAATGTCAAAGAGCACAGGGCTATAATGCCTTCCACAGACGCAAGAAAGGTGGAGAAATCTCAGTCTACATCCAGAAGAGACTGACATCAAGGCTGGTAATGCAGCATGATGCACTAGAGCTTCTTCATGTCCAAATAGCCATCAGAAAGGTCCTGTACCATATATCTGCTAGCTATAGAACTCCCTATATGACATAAGAAAGCCACAACACCAATCTACAGGAACTAGAATTAGTCAACAATAACCCCAATATCATGGGTGATCTGAACTAAAAACTGGGAAAACCACACCATCACTAGTGCAGAAGCACAGAGATTCCTGGACTTTGTCAATACAGATGCCCTGGAACAATTAGTCAGAGTACCCTCTAGGGCAAATAACATCTTGGATCTTGTCCTTACTAGTATGGGAGCATCTTGCACCATCCATTGCATAACTTCATTACTTTTAAGTCTGTCTATAAAGCAGTTTCCTTCAAAATAAAATTGAAAACAGAGATCCACTCCACTCAAGGTACCTTAGGAAATTTCTTTAAGACAAACTACCTACTCCTAAGAGATACATTGGCAAACTTCAAATCACCACCAAACCCAGCTAACTCCACTGAATAATCACAAATGTACACCACCACACTATTCACATATGTAAAGAGCTGCATAGATGCAGCTGTACCCCATAGGCACAAGTGCATGGCAAACCCCCACCCAAAAACCCACATGGTAGAACCAGAATTTCAACAAGCTTTGTAATAAAAGGGAAAATAATTTTGACCAAAGGTAAGAACAGTAATTTCTAGAATGTTAAATCTGTTGTCAATGAAATAAACAAACAACTCAGGAGCTTAATAAAATCCACCAAAGTTATGTTTGAAGCGAAAACTGCTATCCAAGTCAAAGACAACCACAAGGCAATTTTAGTTATGTTCGTAATCTCAAAGGCACAGACCAGCAATGCACTGAACTGATTGTGAGTGATTTTTTACCTACACTGAGGCTGAAGATACAGCAAACCTACTGGCTGATAAATTTAGCTCTAACTTTACCCCTCTCTCCCCTCTGTCTGTCCCTCAAGATATACCTAAAACTGGCTTGTCTCCAACTATCACACAAGACCAAGTCCTAAAAGTGCTATCAGCTGCTAAAAATACTGCATTGAAGGATCATGACAATATGCTAGGATGCACCTTAAATAACATGAAGCATGATCTAGCCACACCCCTAACAACACATTTTTAGTCTCAGCCTCCATACAGGTTTTGTACCAAGTGAATGGAGAATAGCTATAGTCATTCCCCTGTATTAAGGAGGACTTTCCTCAGTCCCAGGCAATTACAGATCCATATGTCTGACCAGTCTAATATGCAATAATAACTAATCAATCAGGATATAGGGAACCTCCAAACACTGGACCTGACTCAGTTTGGATTCATCAAAGGCAGGTCAGGTTTCCTCAACCTGGTGGATTTTTTGAAAAGGTCACCAAAGCAAAGGATGAAGGCAAAATGGTAAACTCCACATACCTCAACCTGGCCAAAGCTTTTGACACAATTCCCAACTAATGCATAATAGAAAAGATAAATAAATTAGGAATAAACCCCTGTGTCACCCATTAGATTACCAAAGTTCACAGATAGGATGCTGGAAATCAAAATAGGGGTGATTACCTCCAAAAAGAGACCAGTCACCAGTGCAGTCCCTCAGGGTTCTATGCTGAAACCCGTCCTGTTTTGGCCTCTACTTTTCTGAATTAAAAGCAACTATGATAGGGAATCTAGCTGACTATGTCTACAGATGACTGCAAGCTAGGAGGAGTCATTCAATCCTCAAATGACTTTGCCATCCTGCAGGAAGATTTGTCCCAAATAAATAACTGGTGCTAAAATTATAGACTGAAACTAAATGCTAAAAAAAATGCATGATTGCATCCTTTAGGAAGTCATGTATCACAGGGAACTACCATATTAACAATACACCTCTGAGATGACCCACTTTGGGATTTGGGAACTTGTGTGGACAGTGACCTGACTTGTGTCCATTGTTATAAGAAAGTCCTTCTATATTCCACAGCTTATAAACAGAGGGATTGTGTCTAGATCTAGGGCGGTTAATCCTCTTTACTTAGCCCTCATTAGTTCAGTCATTGAATATAATGCCCCCATTTGGCATGTATCTGTCCAGACAGGGTCTATATTATATCCTTGAACGCTTAAAAAAGCGAACGCTGATTGATCGAACTTATTTTCGTGAAACTGCAAAATATCGAAGCAGCAGAAACTCGATTTTTTTCCTAGGGAAAGAATTTGGTTGTCCGTTTCTGTTGCTTCGGTATTTTCAGTGTTATGGTGGAAAGTTACCGGTCAGATTCAGGTAAGTGTGCGATTGTGTGGATGTGAGTGTTAGGGTGATTTAGGTGAGTTAGGGTTAGGGCTCGGGTTAGGTGTGTGTGCGATTGAGTGGACATGAGGGTTAGGGCGGATTTAAGTGAGTTAGGGTTAGGAAGCGAGTGAGGTGAGTGTGCGATAGTGATGGACCTTAGGGTTAGGGTTTGGGTTAAGGTAAGTGGGTAGTTAGTGGTGTGTGCATAGTTTAGTGTAGGGTTAGGTATCAGATTTTAGGTGTATGTGTGTGGATTTCTGTTTGTTTGGTGTGCTTGTGTTGTGTGTATGTGTTTTGGATCAGCGATTTTTTTCCCTGGGAAAAAAATCACTGATCTGACAGTTCGAGATTGTAAGCTTTCGCTTAAATTAGGTCGATCAATCAGCGTTCGCTTTTTTAAGCATTCGATGATATAATATTGACCCTCCAGACACATGCAACAACTGGAACATCCAAAGAGATATCTTACTAAAAGGATACAAGGCCTAAACAACATGTTTTACATGGTCTGACTCAGAGCCTTGTCATTATACTCGGCATCCTACAGACCGCTAAGAGGTGATCTGTGTCTGGCATACAAAGCATCCTCCAACACAATACTGATGCATTTACTGCACATCTGCAAGTTGAACGGCATCAGAAATACTTGGTCTAGGGAAATAAACCTCTTCTGCAACATCAACAGAATGGTTTGGAGAGACTGGTATGTCTCACAGAGGACATCACTGCTTTGGAATAGATTCCCCATCCAAATAAAACAAACTTCATACCTCTCCCTATTCAAGCACAACTTTGGTCTATGGATGCGAAACAGAAAGTTTACCTCAGCAGTTCCTAAATACTTTATCCCATGCATGTGTCCGCTCAAATTCTCTATGGTATGATCCCAGTTATTCTCATTAGGAGTAACATATAATTATCGACCATATGATAGGTAAGGCCAATCTCTAACCAAATGAGACAGGTTAATTTGAGCACAAAAATGGAAATTGGCTAGGCTTAAAATGGCCCTTAGGGGCAGCTAGCCTAGTTCTGACCTATGAACCTATGAACCTAAGTGTAAGACAATTTTGGTGGGGGCTATGCAATGTGAACAGATAATTAATGCCTGAATTTGTATGCTTCTATAGTGACATTAGCAATATTTATGTGTGCCTTCAGTGAGTCTCCTAAACCTTATTGTATGAGATTTCCTCCTTAGCCGCACACATAAGAATGGATTGCATATTTGTTTGCCTATGGTATGACTGAGACAATACATTACTTTTTTAATGCAAATTTCTATCAGGAGGAATGGCCTGCTTAAATTCTGATAGCCTTTCCTTTTATTTCCTAACTTCTGTTTTCTGTGTACAAGACATTTTTACAGGATGTGCTTTGTCCTGTGATTTACTACATTCCGAGGTACAAGAGTGTCTGGGGTGGAAAAGATTTGCTATTGCTGAATTGTTTTTTTATATTTACTTATACTATTTTAACATTTACAAAAAACATATGTTTAACCAGAAAAAAAATACATTATGATATGTAGAGTTTACTTGTGTTTCTCTGTGCTTAACACTTTCAGTTATCTTTAAGGCATACAATTCATACTTACTTCTAAAATGAATTCAGCAGTCCAGCATGCGACAAAGTGTATACAGGTTATGCACTTGCTGCTTTGTCCCCCATCCTCACTGTGTACAAGGTGTGATGGGTAGCTCTGGTCAGCCATTTTTTTATGTGCAACTATTTTGTAGACAAGTTACATGTTCTACAAAAGCAAGCAAGTTGCACATCAGTAAACCAGTAAGGCCTTACTTATCTATTATACTAACTATATTAAAAGATTTCTGAAATCATTCACAGCAGTGTTAGCATACTTTAAAAAAAAGCTAAACATTTCCTACATATTGACACTGCTTTCTATATATCTATATGTATCAACAAATGTGAACATTAGTGCATTCAGTAATACATACATAAATATATTGACCTGCATTTTTTAACTATTTTTAAATGCACAAGGCAAAAGTTACAGTCAGCTGCCTGTCAGATGCCAGGATCCGCCACATAATGCACGCACTCAGGTCACTCCACAACAAATACAAATATGACTCTGTCATTGTCCATATTGGTGTGAATGACCTGAGATGTACCTCCCTGGACTGCATAAAAAGAGACATGGAGGAGCTCTCTGATCTTGTAGCCCAGGCAGGTATGATCCTAGCCCTGAGTAGCATCCTGCCATCACCCAGAATGAGACCACAGTACAAGGACAAAATGATTGACTTCAACAATTGGCTAAGCTTCTGGTGTCATTCTAAGGGGATCCAGTATTTGTCTGCCTGGGATGACATGATCACTAAATAACTGGCTATCAAGCAAGGATCCAAGTCCATAAAGACTCCAAACAGCTTTATTAAAAATGAATAAGTGCTTTCTTCCAGCTTAACTGGCCTTCATCAGATTAAAAAAAAAAAAATGGGATGATATGATCGACAGACCACGATGCTTTGCCAGAGATGGCCTGCACCTATCGCCATTGGGATTCTGGATATTGGCTAAGGCTCTTGCCACCCCTATAGTGCCTTTTTAGGCAGGGTTCAAATGACAAATTCACCACTGTAACAGGTACAAGCAAGCAAAATCTGAGGGTAATGCGACTCAATGCTAGAAGTCTAAACCTAAAAATGCATTTACATGAGGCACTCCTTAAAATGGAGAACATCGACATCTGTGCAGTGACAGAGACCTGGTTCAATGCTCCAGAGAGCACCCCTGCTTTCTTCTACAACAGAAGAAAGAAACTGTTGCAAAAAAGAGTAAAATCCCATGATTGGAGGGACTCCCTGGTCAGCCTCAGTAAGAAGCTGAGATCCCTCATAAAATCCTCCAAAGCTATTTACGAAAAGAAAATTTCCATTGATTCTAAAGACAACCACAAAGCATTCTATAGCTATGTCAAGAATCTCAATGGCAACACTCAGATCTTCTCTGAGTTACAGCACAATGGCACTAAATATACAGAACCAACTGATATTGCCAACATCCTGGCAGATAGGTTCAGTGTTAACTTTACCCCCCTCTCACCCCCTAAAGGGCCCATCTCTATACCAGAAGAATGCAAAGTTCCTGTAATCACAGCTGCAGAGGTAAAAACCACACTCTCCATAGCCAAGAACACAGTATCCATGGGACCCGACAACATCCCAGGTTGCATTCTACATGAACTATAAAATGAACTGGCACCCCACCTAAGCACCATGTTCAATCATAGCCTCACCTCAGGCTTTGTGCCCACTGAATGGTGCACATCAATGGTTATCCCACTCCACAAAGGGAGAGCCACCACTGACCCCAGGAACTACCGCCCCATTAGCCTAATGAGCCTGGTTTGCAAGGCCATGGAACATATCATCATGAAACTTAAAAACAAAGACAGTGGTAATCTCCAAACTCTGGACCCCACCCAGTCCAGGTTTGTAAAAGGCAGATCATGTCTCCTAAACCTGATAGACTTCTTTGAAGCAGTCACCAAAGCCGTACACGAGGGTAAGGTGGTTCACACAGCCTATCTAGATCTTGCCAAGGCTTTTGCCACCATCCCCCACTCTGGAATTATAGATAAACTCACTAAACTAGGGATAAATTCCTATGTCACAAGATGGGTTGCCAACTGGCTCACTGACAGAACCCACACTGTGAAAGTAGCAGACGCCAAATCCTACTTCAGACCAGTGACAAGTGGAATACCACAGGGTTCAGTCCTGGGTCCTCTCCTGTTTGGTATCTACATTTCTGAAGTACAGGCTAACACAGAAGGTCTTTGGCTAACAAAGTTTGCAGATGACTGCAAACTAGGAGCCATAATCAAAACTCCTAATGATGTGGACATCCTACAAAAGGTCCTCACTGAGACAGATGGCTGGTGTCAAAGCCATGGCCTCAAGCTCAATGCCAAAAAAGTGCATTGTCATCCCCTTTGGTAAAACCTCTGTACCCACGAGCTACCACATAGGTGGCAGTCTACTTAACACCAAAAGTGTGATAAGAAACCTTCGGACACAGGTGGATAGTAGTCTCTCCTTTGATAATCACATTGCCACAATAGTCAGAAAATCCTTCTACGTGGTACACCTTATCACAAAAGGTTTGTCATCCAGGAAAAAAAGAGGTCATTGCTCCCCTCTTCTCATCACTCATTAGACCCATTATAGAGTACAACGCCCCTTTTGGTATGTACCTCACAAGACATCTACAACAACTGGAAAGGCCGCAGAAATACCTCACAAAGAAGATTACCGGCCTCAAACAGATGCCCTATGCAGACCGCCTCAAAAAACTCCAGCTTTACTCCATCGCATATCGCCTACTCAGAGGCAATCTCTGCCTAACATACAAAGCTATGCCAAAGCCAGAGCTGTTGGACATGCTTCACTTAAAGAAATCCCAATCCCTCTGAGCTACACGCTCTAGGGACCTAAACCTTGTCACCACAATAAACAGAACATGCTGGAGGGATAGATTCCTGTCCCACAGACTTCCCATACTCTGGAACAAACTACCTATCTATATCAAACAAAGCTCCTCATTAGAACTCTTCAAGAAAAATCTTGATGACTGAATGGGAAATAGGAAATTCACCCTGGGGATCACCTCTGTGGCACTCCTCGACAAGGGCACAGGAAAATAATTTTCTTGGGTGGCAAAAGCCAGGGTAACTTTTTGACTAGTCTTATATAGGCCATAGGGCCAATAGCCTAGTACCTATCTATGAACCTACCTATGAACCTATGAACACAGTTAAAATATCTTGTCTACATTAAACTTTTTATAATGCAAGAAAAAAATAAAATATACTTACTGTTGAACTCTGGCCTTTTCTTCTGCACTGAAGCTACCCACTGACCCAGATAGTTCCCTCTCCACCTCTACAGGTCAACATACCTGTGCTGACACTGCTGTCCAGAGTGGTGGATTCCTTTCAAAAATGACAGGGGCTCCCTAAATTCTGCTAGATGTCATTTATTTCCATTTGCTGCTGGCTACTGCTTGGCCAATTTTCTGCAGGTATGACTCCTGCAGTAGGTAGGGAAGAATCATGGACTTTTTATCAGGCCGGCTTGAAGCTCAACACTGGGTTTTCACAGATGCCATCTTGTGAATTGCCAGTCAAAATGCGAGAGAAGTAAGTGCAGGTCAGGAGACAAAAGGGTATAAACCACACACACACACCTTCTGTAGTGTGACATTGGCATGCCCAACACATGAAGCCATATAGTGGTAACACCTATGAAACCTTAAGGCTGGTTTACTAACTGGACTGAGCAAGTCACATAGACTTCTTCACCTTTTGTGCTCATTGGTATTAGTACTTTACTTATGTGGTTGAAAGAAATTTCAGCAGGATAATAGCCGCAAAATCTGCAAGAAAAACTCAGCCAAGCCAGAGTTTTCAGTTTGTGATACCATAAAAATCCTGTTATGGAGGCCAGTGGTTTATATGCAAATGACCCGTTAAGGACATCAAGTGTTTCAACTGCATGGTTTCTGAATGTCCATTACTTTTTTTTTACTTTTTAAGTCTTCATGGTTACATTCAGGACAGTAAAGCCAAACCCCACTAGCTGTGGGCATGCATGTTTTGGCCTTTTTATTGACCTTGTCAGCACAGCATAAGTGGATAGTTTGGCTATACTTCAGAAAGACAGACCCTGGGAATCAGTAGCAATTGTGTAGATGGCACGCTATGCCTACACAATGTAAGCATGTTAGTTCAATGAGCAGCAGCACCAATCAAATATACATGCTGCTTATCATCACTACATGGTTGCAAGCACATTTCCATGACCAGCAACAGTATTTTTGGCTATCAAAATGTGCTTGCAAGCACCAGAACACAATGTAATAGGCAATGCTTAGATATGACATGCATCAAAGCCCAGACATATTAAGGGCAAGAGGAAATGAACTAGAGCAATTGTTTCACAAAAATATGTTATAATGATTTAGTAATGTTGGAGGGAGTAAATCTTTCAAGTCCTGCAGGTAAATTTGACAAAAGTGTATAAGAAGCATTTCTGACATAAAATCCTGCAATACTGATATAATGATAATTAGTGTGAATGTCAATCCCACATTACATACATAAATAGTAATGGATATGCTGATAAAGTATGTGATAAGGACATACAACTGCAGAGTAACAAAGGGGAGTGAAAATGTGAAATGCTGACTTGAGATAACAGCAAGGACAGAAGATACATTATGGGATGAATGCATAGCATGCAGTTATTGCACATAAGGATGTTTATACAGGGAATTGATGTATGCAAGCTATCAACACTGCTGTATTATCCATCTCATCATGTATACATAAGAACAAAAGGATCTTACAGTTGTAATGTCAGGTAACTCAAAAATGGACATGTTTATGCAAAAAAATGGCAGTGGCCCCAATAGGAAAGGGGTTTATTACCTACGAGCATGTAACAGACACGCAACTGTTGTATGGTTATGTAAATGCTACATGCCAGTCTAATAACAAACAACATATATAAGTGACCAATGACAAGACAGATCAGATGACATGTCAGGAGTCCAGTTTTGTCATTGCTGATTTGCAACCATGTCTGACATAGTGATACTGGGTATGCTCAAAAACAATTACAGGGAACAGTAACAGAACAGCAGTTCAATAGTAGAAACACAATAGAAAGTGTTGCAACAGAAAACCAGTCACAGTTTCTGATGGTCTGGCTGCATGCCATACAGTAAGAAATGTTAACAGGATCAAACATCTGCAATTAAGCTGAATACACATTACTGTCCAGATAACACTAAACATTACAATATGATTGCCTGTTTGACAAGGAAGCTGTTTCCATCATGTAGGACACACACTGTCCCAGAACTGAACACTATTCATGCAGACATTCTATAAAAGCCAATACTCAATACATGTGCCATAGGAGCAGTCACAGCATGACATGACCCAAATAAACATTTCGCTGCCATACAGTCACAACAATGATGACATATCGCTGTCCAACATCAAATGGATATGAATAACTAGATACAATGGTGTTTATGTAACATTAGTACTTTCATATTATGTTGCCACTATCAGGAATGAAACAGCAAGCCATGTGACTCTACTGACTAATGAAATCTGGATGAACCACAAGAGCCACAGTGTAAGTCTTACAACTAGTATGATGATCCACCTATGCTAACTTATTACATCAGATCTACATGTGGTTAACAATATTGGAGATGATAGGAATCAGGAAGGACTCTCACACTGTAAATGGACATATTATAACTATTATATGTCATATATATTCATGCATTAGAGTATAAGACCCAACAATGTTAACAGGCACTGAATGTAAATGTTGGACAGATGAGCATTTGACAGCAGACAATACATGATATTATGCAGGATGAATGCACCATTGTAGAAATGTCAGTACAATTGTGACATACATGGTTATGTAAAAGCATTACATCATGCTTTTTTTCTGCAAGGGATATGTGTGTCTTTAATTGCTGTAGTACATCACCAACAGACAGCATGTGGTCTCATTCCCTTGTACAAAGGATAACACTTCCTATTTATGTTTGTGACATGTACAGTCACAATAACACTGGCACAATGTAGTCTTAGCTGTAATGGATGGATTTCAAATTGCTATCCAAGATCACAAGCTAAACAGCATTGCCCAAATCACAAGTGCCAGTCAACCGTGTTCAGGTACAATTGACACAGTGCACAGTTAAAAGGGATGACATCACCTCTGTTTATTAGCTGGACATTTATGCTAAAAAGTCTCCAAAGTACACAGTAACACTGTACAGCTACAAATTATATCTGTCTTTGCAGAATAGCTTACACAGTATGAGGGTGAAAGACACAATCCCAGCTAGACTCCAACATCTAACATATGTAGTTACATAATGTACAAAGCAGACTATCAACGTCATGCAACACAAGAGAATGCACACTTCAAATATGACATACCACACGTATGGTAGCAGTATGTAATCAATATGAAGGGATGACATCAATAGTGCATTGTCAAAGAGCTGTATCTAGTAACATTATTATTACAGCCAATCAGAGCTTGTGAAAGTTGCCGCTACAAATGTGTGTAAACCAATCCAGACTAAATTGGCAGTCACACTTGTAGAATTCAAGCAGTGCTTCACTCAAACATCCTACCTGTCTAGTTAACATTACAGAGAATAGGTTAACCAAGCTTGTAACACAGTGCAAGTGTAAACACTATATAGCAGCCATATTACTTAAAATGAATGAATTAAATGGATCATCATTCCAAAATCATGATCATCTTTTTACAGCAGTAATACAGACATACAAACATTGTGCAACAGAAAACTATACATTTTTGATTTTCTTTTTTCTTTTTACTGTACTCTTTCAATGCAGTGCTGATAAGCTAATTTCTACTGCTGATGGAAAGAGTTAGCACATGCATAATGATATCTTGAAGTGCTGAACTTACAATTGTAACTAGCATTACTCTGTGTTGCTCTGTGCCGACTTCCACACAAAGACTTTACAAGACAACCTTCATAATAGGTAGCAGGCAGATTAGTGTAACAGCAGGGTAATGATGTGTTAAGCAAAGGCTTAGCCAACATTTACAGACACAGTAATCAGCCAAAACATCACAAAACATGTTGTCATCCATATATATTCAGACACTTTCAGCATACCAAGAAAACATTTATACCCAAGTATTATTTTCACACAACGCATAAAAAGTCATAATTGTGATAGATATTATTTGACATCAGATTTCAGCAAACATGATTGTATGTATTCATCTTTATTACCCTATTGACCACTGTAATCTGTACATCCAACTCTTCATATTGTTTAAAATTGCATTAAACTGAATAAACACAGTTGCTCAAAATGAGATAGAGCAATGCATATGAAGGTAATCAAATCCAAAGATATTGCCATAAGCTGTGTACTTCCATTTAGCCTTCTTTTCATATGTTGCTCAGTGCCAGACATTGTGCAAATGCAGAGGTGGAAGAATAATAATACAGAAAGGAGAAGATACAATGGCAAGGGGACATGGAGGCTGGGACAAAGTAGACTATGACAGAAGAAAGGTAATGGTGGCTCAATAATATGTAGCTAACAGGTACTCATAACTCCGTGTACCAAAACTACTCAGTCACACTTTACTAATGGCTGAATTAGAACCCTTGAAATTATTCAAAAACATTTCTGCACATTTGACAATTAGCTCATCTGCCACAGAGGAACCACTACTTCACAACATTAATATAACACTATTGAAGCACACTGACTCCTTATCAAAGAAGGAGGGGGTGAACAGAGAAAGTTAGAGAGAGAGATATATATATACAGAGAGGAATAGCACCAGTATGTTTTGTGGGATATGTAGGAACATCTGTCTGGTGTTTTAGTCTTACATATTAAATCCTCATTAATCTGTCATGCTTTGTACACTAGACTGATTGCTACAGTTACAAACTGAGGGTAAATAGTGCAATAAACAGGAATTCATAACCAAGATAATGTTGGCTTACTAAGTCTTCCTATTGGGGATGCAGTGTTTTTAAAAATGATGTCTTGCTGCACTATTCCAATGCTATGTTAAGGAAATTTGTTATATGTAAAGAAATACAGACATTTGCAAATAAATATATGATAGGAATATGAGCTGTCATGAAGTAATAAACTGACATAGGTTCGTAGGTTCATAGGTTGGTACTAGGCTATTGGCCCTAGGGCCTATACAAGCCTAGTCATAACAATTCCCTGGCTATTTCTTCCCACAGTATTTACTTCCCTGGACCACTGTCTAGCAGGGTAACTGACGTGATCCCCAGGGTGAATTTCCTTTCTCCCATCCAATCGTCAAGGTTCCTTTTGAAGAGGGCCAAAGAGGTGCTCTGCTTGACATGTATGGGCATTCTATTCCAGACTCTGGGGAGTCTCTGGGTCAGGAATCTATCCCTTCAGCATGTTTTGCTTATTGTGATGACAAGGTTTAGATCCCTGGAGCATGTGGCTCTGAGGGATTGGGATTTCTTTAAGTGTAGCATGTCCAACAGCTCTGGGTTTGACATGGCCTTGTATGTTAAGCAGAGATCACCTCTGAGTAGACGATATGCGACAGAGTATAGCTGGAGTTTTTTAAGGTGGTCAGCATAGGGCATCTGCTTTAGGCCTGTGATTCTTTTAGTGAGGTATTTCTGCAGCCTTTTCAGTTGTTGCAGGTGTCTTGAGAGGTACATACCAAATGGGGTGCTGTATTCTATAATGGGTCTAATGAGGGATGAGTACAGTGGGATAATGACCTCCTTTTTTCTGGATGAAAAGCCCTTAGTGATGAAGTGTGCCACATAGAAGGATTTCCTAACTGTTGTGGCGATGTGGTTATCGAAGGTGAGACCACTGTCCACCTGTGTCCCTGGGTCTCTTATCACACTTTCAGTGTTTAGTGTACTGCCACCTATGTGGTAATTCACAGGTACATGTTTTTTCCCAAAGGGGATAACTGTACATTTCTTGGCATTGAGCTTGAGCCCATGGCTCTGGTACCAAGCATCTGTTTATGTAAGGCCCTTTTGTAGAATATCCACATCATTTGGAGATTCAATAATGGCTCCCAGTATGCAGTCATCTGTGAACTTTGTTAGCCAGAGTCCCTTAGTATTGGCCTGTACTTCAGAGAAGTAGATGCCAAACAAGAGTGGTTCCAGGACTAAACCCAGAGGTACTCCACTTGTCACTTGTCTGGAGCTGGATTTGGAATCAGCTACTTTTACAGTGTGGGCTCTGTCAGTAAGCCAGTTGGCAACCCATTGAGTGACGTAGGGATTAATGCCCAACTTAGTAAGTTTATCTATGATTCTAGAGTGGGGGATGGTGTCAAAGGCCTTGGCGAAGTCCAGATTGGCTGTGTGGACCACCTTACCCTTGTCCACAGCTCTGGAGACTGATTTAAAGAACCATGTATGTATGTATGTATAAATGCATGTGCACTCTAACCCATGACACTATGCCAAAACATCAGATGACAAATGGGGTAATTATCTCAACATGCCATGTAGGAACTCCTAATTTAACCTTTAACCCACCCAGCAGCCTAAGAATTGTCTAATTAACTGTATCACAGTACTGCATTTAGTATGGCTTTACTCTGTACTTACATAGTGCAGTGGATTTAAACATATTTGAGTGACAGTAACCAGACCAATGCAGATTACATTGAAAATTTCAGCTTCTGCAATAAGACGCTAAACAGCATTCCCTGTCACTCAGCATTGCTGCACTATGGCAAACTTCATGAAAATGCTGAGGACATAAAGTCAAACCTTTTCCATGGGCCATTTCTGGACACGTGAGTTGCATGCAAATCTATTTTTTGACCAGATTAAACATGTGAAAAAGGGGTGGATAGGACAGTGGTGAAAATGGGGCTGGCAAGCAGAGGGTAGCACACAGGAAAAAGAATACAGAAATTTGCTGGAGGGCCATGGGAGAGCACCATAGATAGCCACTTCTTCACAACTTAAATGTACGATTCTAAGCAAAATTTCATGACTTTGGAAAATCACTATACCAGTGATGCATGACAACAGAATAATGATGTATGACCAATTGGACCAAATCAATTGTGTCAGGATGACACATAGGTGAAATGGAGAGCTATGTATGAGGTGTAATTTTTTTGTGGGACAGGTGCCCATTTTTTTTTTTTTTTTTTGCAGAGAGAGGAATGTTGGAAAAGGTGCTTAGGAATAAGAGAGCCACGTAGGGAATGTAGATTAGGAAGCATCCACAGCCACACAGGACATACAAGACAGATGGGGATGGTGATGGATACAAAAGGGTGGGGGACACCATGATTGGGGATAGGTAGGGGACATTGGAGGCATACTCCCATCCAGCTTGAGAACAGTGAAAATGTAGTCATCACCCTTAGAACTGTCATCACTATCTCCCATAGCAGTTCCCTGTGTCAATGCTTGACATGGCATCATTTCTGGAATACAATGCAGTCCCATTTCAACCCTGCTGATACATGCACCAGGGCCCCTCTTCATTATATCCTGTACCAGCCCTGTCAATTCCTACCAGGTGATAAAACTGCAACCTCCACTACTACTGCTTCCAGAGAATACCACTGCACTAGAAGCTGGGACAGACCTATGTGACACATTTGGAGCAGGTGGGGCAGGGGTTGTGAAGACAACACTAACAGGTTGTGACCCTGAAGTGCTGGGTGTCTGTGCTGCCATCTATGGAGGTATGGCAGGCTGAGCCACAATCCTCGGTGTACCTCTCTTTTGTCGATGATTAATTTTCATCAGCAAGTTATGCAAGCAGATTGTTAATAAATTATAACCCACATAAAAAATAATAGAGGGAAAGGATAGAGGGAGACAAAAACTAGATAATTAGATACATGGTGTGTCGTAGTACTATATATTTTAAACAAATATGGTTTGGCAATACATAAGCAATGGTAATAATTTACTATTGCACACCCTTGCAACATTCATATATGATGGAAATATATTTATATGTCACTAAATAAACAAATGCCATTGCTCTGATATAAGAAATAGCTGCCTTTATTTCATTAAGACAGACTAGAATTATGAATTCTAAATTAATAAATATAATTACTATAATCTCATTCTTCTTGACAGACAGCTGCTAAGATCTTATAAATAATTATCAATTAAAAATTGACT